>NC_069504.1:19669740-19742240 GCF_027579735.1 Bombina bombina | reverse complement strand
AAGACCAAACACTGGCGTACAGCAAACCTCCAGCGATCACGTGGTTCGTCTGGCCAATCGCGGTCCAGTGGATACACACACCTTCTTCCGTAGGAGACCAAATATTCTGCCGTACTGACAGGCAGGAAGTCCCAAAACACTACGGACACTAGAAGTAATTGTGTGATGTTGAAAGGAATAAAAGGAGATTCACTCCGGCGAGGTACTATAAAAACAAGTTTATTAAAATGTTCTTATCAGCAACGCGTTTCTCGGCTACACAGAGCGGTTTCATCAGGCTGTAATACAATTTTTAAAATTCCAGCTGCTTAAGTACCTCTTCTAACCAATCACATCCCTTCTTACTTAACACACCTTTCTTAGGGAGGATACATACAATTGATGTTACTACATATGTTCATTATAAATCGCTGGTAACTTGGTGTCCTCATATTATTAGAATTACTAGTTGAGTGGAATCTTTTTATTTTATTATGAGTACACCTCTAAAAGGTGATTCCTCCCTATTAATTCATATTTTATTTTTTGCTCTATTTTCCCCGGATACCAATATTGCTTTAAATATTATATATATTAATATATAAAAATTATATAAGCAACATGTAGCATGGATCAAAAATAAACAATTGAAGTACAACATATTCACAATCCTATATATTGATATACATGACATTGATCTAATAATATTAGATAGTATAAACACATAAACCTGTAATCTATGACATTCAATTTTGACTTCCAAAATCTCTCAATTGGTATAACAAAAATAGAACATAACAATCATATTCTCTATAAATCACTGTATCATCTCTCATATCTCATATCACCTCGCAATTGGTTACCTGCAAAAACATATTGGGTTCTAAATGATATGATGTGATCAAAAATTCTTTATACAAATAATAAATGTGAATTTAATACAAATATAAATATGATAAATCCTAACTTATGTTAATTTAATTTTGGTAGAATAACCAAAAGTCAATCATGACGTCCCATTAATATTCTATTCACCAATTAATTATTTATTTTACCCTATATGCTATATAATGAAATTATTTTATTATTTATTTTATTGCTAGTTAGTTTTCTTTTAATTTATTTAATTTATTTATTTAAAGGCTGCACGATCAATGTTCATATTGAGACCATTTATTTTACACCACAATTATTTTATTTTTCAAGATGAATATTATCTCCAAGTTAGATGGACGGCCATGGGTACCAGGTTCGCCCCTAGTTATGCAAATGTATTTATGGGGTCATTTGAACAGCAATATATCTATGACTCAAACTTTGGGGCGAACCTGGTATACTATGGCTGCTTTATAGACTTGGAAAATAGGATATATAGGAGCGCCACTGGCTAAGATATACCACAGGAGTCAAAATATTAAAATCGAATATTTGTACAAGTATTTAATAAAATCTGCGTAGATAAAAAATAAAAAAAATTGACAAAAATTAACAAATAATGAGATCAGAATATTAGACCGAACTGATGAACTCACTAGAGTACAAATTCTAGGGATAATAACCCTTTGATTCCTACTGCATGGATATAATCCAAAAATGAATTGGTACAGCTCATATGTTTAAAAATGAGATCGTGAAACGTATGTGTCAATATAACCATAAAAATAAAAATGAAAATATGAATTCAAATATAAAAAATGAAAGGAAATATAATTGTGAAGATAAAAATCCAGTAAAGGATTAGTTTCTTAGTGAAAGACCCATGTTATGAGTCTAAAAATAAATTTCCTTTATCAAATTTGAATAGATAGTGATAAAAAATATATATATACAAGAACAAATCAAATCCTTGTGATATATAATACTCCTGTGTATAATGTGCAATAATATAATACAATCAAAAATGAGTGAGTTAATGCAATACAATCAAAATTAAGTGGGTTTAACCATTTGTAAACCTAAAGCTCAACTAAGCTGGTACCAGCTATAATTCAATTAGCTTTGGGACACACCGGTCCGTTCTGATAATAAAACTTTCCAATAATTGATATATATCTGGTTATAAAATCATATCGTGTGACAATTTATAAAACAATCAAATAATAAACAATTAAAACATTTATGTCATCATTATAAACGATTGAATGAAAGAAGAATAATATAAAAAATATAAAAAACAGATGAAAAAATGTCCAAAATCTATCAAATCCTGATGAATTGTAAGTAGTAATTCCTTCCTTAAAAGTCTAATTTGAGTAAAGTCCTTGAGTATATTGAAGTCCAAAGTCCTAATCCTTAGATAGAGGTATATATATAAAAACCTAAAAGAAAAAAGTGCACTAAACAAATGTGCTTTTAGGGTATGGACTATTGAAAATAGTCTTACCATTCAAAGCCCGGTCCTTGATATGATTAGCCTCTCAATCTTGGTTTTCGGATAGTCGTCTACGCGTTTCGGCCCTCTGAATGGGGCCTTTTTCAAGACATGTGGAGGCTTAATCAGTGCTGACCTTTTATATTTTTGTATTGGGCGTTTTTCACAATTGCGCCAAAAAAATTGCGGCAAGAAAATCCCGCCAAAAATCGAGTCCGATATTGCCAGTTTGTTTGTTACCACTATACCTCACTTCCGCTAAACAACCGGATGTCTATGTGTTAGGTACTTCCGGTTTTTTACCACTTCCGGTTTCGCGGAACCATTTTGCAAACGGGCAAGAAGGAACAACAAATTTTCGGCTAGACCGGATATCAATATGTGCGGTTCTTCCGGTTTAAAGAAACCATTTTGGAAAAGGGCAAATTTTGACTGATATCGGGCTAATATATCCAGGACTTACAATATTTATCATGTACATTTATTTCCATGACAATAATAACTCTATTTCTTGTTGTATTATTCAGTATCTCATATATGATAAACTTAAATACCAATTGAAATGAACATAAGAAAAATTGTTATTATATAAAATTCCAACAATAAATAAGTAAAGTGAATATTTAAAAAAATTACTAAAATAAAAATTATAAAATTACAAAAAATTACAAAAATATAGTAATCTTAGATGGGTTTAAAGATGTTCTTTGTATTTAACTTTCAATGTATTTTGATCTAGACTTAAATTCCCTAATCTAATGCTGGATTGGTACATGATACTTTCATTAGGTATTTTTTACTACCGTTATTTGGCAGTTCGACAATATCTTTTTCTTTGTTATTAGGTAATCTGGTGTATTTTATCTCAAAGAAGTTACTGAGACCTATTAATTTCTTTGGATTGCTCAATATGGATTGCTTTTGATAAACTCCAATTGACTTTAAAATGAGGTTCACGAAATCTAGACTTATGTTCCCTAATCTAATGTTAGATTGGTACATGATACATTTTTTATTATTAGATGTTTTTTACTTGTTTTTTGCTTGTGTATTCTGATTTTGTTTATCATCGTTATTTAGCAATTTAACGACATCTTTTCTTTGTTGTTGGATAATCAGATGTATTTTATACTGAGACCTGTAAATTTCTTTTAGATCTTAAAGAGGATGCTGGGACCTATAAATTTCTTTAGATTGCCCATTTAGATTGTCATGGAAATAAATGTACATGATAAATATTGTAAGTCCTGGATATATTAGCCCGATATCAGTCAAAATTTGCCCTTTTCCAAAATGGTTTCTTTAAACCGGAAGAACCGCACATATTGATATCCGGTCTAGCCGAAAATTTGTTGTTCCTTCTTGCCCGTTTGCAAAATGGTTCCGCGAAACCGGAAGTGGTAAAAAACCGGAAGTACCTAACACATAGACATCCGGTTGTTTAGCGGAAGTGAGGTATAGTGGTAACAAACAAACTGGCAATATCGGACTCGATTTTTGGCGGGATTTTCTTGCCGCAATTTTTTTGGCGCAATTGTGAAAAACGCCCAATACAAAAATATAAAAGGTCAGCACTGATTAAGCCTCCACATGTCTTGAAAAAGGCCCCATTCAGAGGGCCGAAACGCGTAGACGACTATCCGAAAACCAAGATTGAGCGGCTAATCATATCCAGGACCGGGCTTTGAATGGTAAGACTATTTTCAATAGTCCATACCCTAAAAGCACATTTGTTTAGTGCACTTTTTTCTTTTAGGTTTTTATATATATACCTCTATCTAAGGATTAGGACTTTGGACTTCAATATACTCAAGGACTTTACTCAAATTAGACTTTTAAGGAAGGAATTACTACTTACAATTCATCAGGATTTGATAGATTTTGGACATTTTTTCATCTGTTTTTTATATTTTTTATATTATTATTCTTCTTTCATTCAATCGTTTATAATGATGACATAAATGTTTTAATTGTTTATTATTTGATTGTTTTATAAATTGTCACACGATATGATTTTATAACCAGATATATATCAATTATTGGAAAGTTTTATTATCAGAACGGACCGGTGTGTCCCAAAGCTAATTGAATTATAGCTGGTACCAGCTTAGTTGAGCTTTAGGTTTACAAATGGTTAAACCCACTTAATTTTGATTGTATTGCATTAACTCACTCATTTTTGATTGTATTATATTATTGCACATTATACACAGGAGTATTATATATCACAAGGATTTGATTTGTTCTTATATATATATATTTTTTATCACTATCTATTCAAATTTGATAAAGGAAATTTATTTTTAGACTCATAACATGGGTCTTTCACTAAGAAACTAATCCTTTACTGGATTTTTATCTTCACAATTATATTTCCTTTCATTTTTTATATTTGAATTCATATTTTCATTTTTATTTTTATGGTTATATTGACACATACGTTTCACGATCTCATTTTTAAACATATGAGCTGTACCAATTCATTTTTGGATTATATCCATGCAGTAGGAATCAAAGGGTTATTATCCCTAGAATTTGTACTCTAGTGAGTTCATCAGTTCGGTCTAATATTCTGATCTCATTATTTGTTAATTTTTGTTAATTTTTGTTAATTTTTGTCAATTTTTGTTATTTTTTATCTACGCAGATTTTATTAAATACTTGTACAAATATTCGATTTTAATATTTTGACTCCTGTGGTATATCTTAGCCAGTGGCGCTCCTATATATCCTATTTTCTGTGTTCTGTTTTTTAGACCTATTAGGGGGTCTTTATTATAGTGAGCAGATATCAGTCCTAGGCGCTGGTTACTTATTTTTATATATAATTGCTTTATAGACTTGATTGTCGTCTGGAAAGGTGACAGATTATCAGCTGATAATTTTATTAAACACCTTAACAATAACAATAGAGGTTTGAAATTTACCATTACAATAGATGGTAGTAATGTGGTATTTTTGGATTTGAACTTACGTTTTGATAATAATAGAATTATCACTAGTACTCATTTCAAGCAGGTAGACTGCAACAGTTACCTAGATTATAGGAGCAACCATCATCTCCCATGGAAGACCAATGTGCCCTATGGGCAGTTTAAACGTGTCCAGAGAAACTGTAGTAGTCTATCAGATTATGAGTCCCAGAGTAAAATTCTCAAAAAAAGATTCAGAGAGAAAAGGTATCCTGAACATATCATTAATGGTGGCTATGAGAGAGCCAAAAGTGATGATATAAACCTGTATTTTCAAAAAGAGCAAAACCATAATCGGTCTCAGGAGACTTTTAAAGATCAGGTCATGTTCATTACTGAATATAATTGCAATTATGATATGATTAAACAGAGTATTAATAAACATTGGAAAATCCTTATGAAGGACCCAATATTGGGTCAATTATTAGACACAAAACCTACAGTTGTTTTTAAAAAGGCACCAAATCTAAAAAGTATTTTGGCACCTAGTAAAATAGTTAAAAATAAGATGGTGAACAAAATTAAAACAAATGGGGAAAATTTAAATCACCTTATAAACAAAACCATTATAAGTAAACCATTAAGAAAAGGTAGTTTTAAATGTAACAACAAGAAATGTAAAATGTGTGACCATATAACTAATAATGTGAATACATTCCAGTCCAATGTGACTTCCAAAATATACAAAATGAGTAGTCAAATGACTTGTGCATCCAATTATATAATATATTTGTTATCCTGTGTTTGTGGGCATCAATATATAGGACGCACCTGTAGATGCCTAAGTGTGAGATGGTCGGAACACTTCCGAAATATTAAAAACTATAAATTACACAGTGTATCTAGACACTGTAATGTGAAACATAATGGGAACCCATGATGTTTAAGAATCACACCAATAGAACATATTCCTAAATCAGATTTCTAAAACCGTTTCTTTAGACTCAGACAGAGAGAGACCTACTGGATATACAGATTACAAACTTTACATCCACTAGGTCTCAATATGAACATTGATCTTGCAGCCTTTAAATAAATAAATTAAATAAATTAAAAGAAAACGAACTAGCAATAAAATAAATAATAAAATAATTTCATTATATAGCATATAGGGTAAAATAAATAATTAATTGGTGAATAGAATATTAATGGGACGTCATGATTTACTTTTGGTTATTCTACCAAAATTAAATTAAAATTATAAGTTAGGATTTATCATATTTATATTTAATTCACATGTATTATTTGTATAAAGAATTTTTGATCACATCATATCATTTAGAACCCAATATGTTTTTGCAGGTTTGCGAGGTGATGTGAGATATGAGAGATGATACAGTGATTTATAGAGAATATGATTGTTATGTTCTATTTTTGTTATACCAATTGAGAGATTTTGGAAGTCAAAATTGAATGTCATAGATTACAGGTTTATGTGTTTATACTATCTAATATTATTAGATCAATGTCATGTATATCAATATATAGGATTGTGAATATGTTGTACTTCAATTGTTTATTTTTGATCCATGCTACATGTTGCTTATATAATTTTTATATATTAATATATATAATATTTAAAGCAATATTGGTATCCGGGGAAAATAGAGCAAAAAATAAAATATGAATTAATAGGGAGGAATCACCTTTTAGAGGTGTACTCATAATAAAATAAAAAAGATTCCACTCAACTAGGAATTCTAATAATATGAGGACACCAAGTTACCAGCGATTTATAATGATCATATGTAGTAACATCAATTGTATGTATCCTCCCTAAGAAAGGTGTTTTAAGTAAGAAGGGATGTGATTGGTTAGAAGAGGTACTTAAGCAGCAGGAATTTTAAAAATTGTATTACAGCCTGATGAAACGGCTCTGTGTAGCCGTGAAACGCGTTGCTGATTTTAAGAACATTTTAATAAACTTGTTTTATAGTACCTCGCTGGAGTGAATCTCCTTTTATTCCTTTCAACATCACACAATTACTTCTAGTGTCCGTAGTGTTTTGGGACTTCCTGCCTGTCAGTACTGCAGAATATTTAGTCTCCTACGGAAGGTGTGTGTATCCACTGGACCGCGATTGGCCAGACGAACCACGTGATTGGCGTACGGCAAACCTCCGGCGGTGTTTGGTCTTCCGGGCGACTTTTGAGGTCCCGGTCTGCACAACTAGGCACATCGTAGTGCCGCCTTGTTTGTAAGTATTCTGACATCCACCTTAGCGTATAGCTGTGTAGCGACGATATCACCCTATGTTTGGCGCCTTCTTATCTCCAATGTAGATCTCCTCTCTGTTCCTGAATATTGGAAGAGCCGCCTCGATTTTGGATTATTTTCACTTCTCTCCTTCCATGAGCGCACCTCATCAGAGGTTTCTAAAACCCTGGTTCCTTGTTTTCAACAAGTCAGGTAACCTAAACGGAAGGCACCACTGCTTGCAAAACCTTTCTCCCAAAAATAGCCTCCGAAGAAGCAAAAGTATCAAATTTGTAAAATTTGGCAAATGTATGCAGTGAAGACCAAGTCGCTGCCTTACAAATCTGTTCAACAGAAGCCTCATTCTTGAAAGCCCATGTGGAAGCCACAGCTCTGGTGGAATGAGCTGTAATTCGTTCAGGAGGCTGCTGTCCAGCAGTCTCATAAGCCAATCGGATGATGCTTTTCAGCCAGAAGGAAAGAGAGGTAGCAGTCGCTTTCTGACCTCTCCTCTTACCAGAATAGACAACAAACAAGGATGATGTTTGTCTGAAATCTTTAGTTGCATTTAAATAGAATTTTAAAGCACGAACCACATCAAGATTGTGTAACAGTTGTTCCTTCTTAGAAACTGGATTAGGGCACAGAGAAGGAACAATGATTTCCTGGTTAATATTCTTATTAGAAACCACTTTTGGAAGGAAACCAGGTTTGGTACGTAAAACAACCTTATCTGCATGGAACACCAGATATGGTGAATTACACTGCAAAGCAGACAATTCAGAAACTCTTCGAGCAAAAGAAATAGCTACCAAAAACAAAACTTAACAAGATAATAACTTAATATCTATGGAATGTAAAGGTTCAAACGGAACCCCTTGAAGAACTGAAAGAACTAAATTTAGACTCCATGGAGGAGCCACAGGTTTGTAGACAGGCTTGATTCTAACTAGAGCCTGTGCAAACGCCTGAACGTCTGGTACAGCTGCCAGACGCTTGTGTAACAGGATAGACAGAGCAGATATCTGTCCCTTTAAGGAACTAGCTGACAATCCTTTCTCCAATCCTTCTTGGAGAAAACAGAATTTATGCTTACCTGATAAATTACTTTCTCTAACGGTGTGTCCGGTCCACGGCGTCATCCTTACTTGTGGGATATTCTCTTCCCCAACAGGAAATGGCAAAGAGCCCAGCAAAGCTGGTCATATGATCCCTCCTAGGCTCCGCCTTCCCCAGTCATTCGACCGACGTAAAGGAGGAATATGCATAGGAGAAATCATATGAAACCGTGGTGACTGTAGTTAGAGAAAATAATTCATCAGACCTGATTAAAAAACCAGGGCGGGCCGTGGACCGGACAGGGCGGGCCGTGGACCTTACTTGTGGGAACCAATACCAAAGCTTTAGGACACGGATGATGGGAGGGAGCAAATCAGGTCACCTAGATGGAAGGCACCACGGCTTGCAAAACCTCTCCCAAAAACAGCCTCCGAAGAAGCAAAAGTATCAAATTTGTAAAATTTGGTAAAAGTGTGCAGTGAAGACCAAGTCGCTGCCTTACATATCTGATCAACAGAAGCCTCGTTCTTGAAGGCCCATGTGGAAGCCACAGCCCTAGTGGAGTGAGCTGTGATTCTTTCAGGAGGCTGCCGTCCGGCAGTCTCATAAGCCAATCGGATGATGCTTTTAAGCCAAAAAGAGAGAGAGGTAGAAGTTGCTTTTTGACCTCTCCTTTTACCAGAATAAACAAACAAGGAAGATGTTTGTCTGAAATCCTTTGTAGCCTCTAAATAGAATTTTAGAGCACGAACTACATCCAAATTGTGCAACAAACGTTCCTTCTTTGAAACTGGATTCGGACACAAAGAAGGCACAACTATCTCCTGGTTAATATTTTTGTTAGAAACAACTTTTGGAAGAAAACCAGGTTTAGTACGCAAAACCACCTTATCTGCATGGAACACCAGATAAGGAGGAGAACACTGCAGAGCAGATAACTTTGAAACTCTTCTAGCAGAAGAAATTGCAACCAAAAACAAAACTTTCCAAGATAATAACTTAATATCTACGGAATGTAAGGGTTCAAACGGAACCCCTTGAAGAACTGAAAGAACTAAATTGAGACTCCAAGGAGGAGTCAAAGGATTGTAAACAGGCTTGATTCTAACCAGAGCCTGAACAAAAGCTTGAACATCTGGCACAGCCGCCAGCTTTTTGTGAAGTAAAACAGATAAAGCAGAAATCTGTCCCTTCAAAGAACTTGCAGATAATCCTTTCTCCAAACCCTCTTGTAGAAAGGATAGAATCTTAGGAATTTTTATCTTGTTCCATGGGAATCCTTTAGATTCACACCAACAGATATATTTTTTCCATATTTTATGGTAAATTTTTCTAGTTACAGGCTTTCTAGCCTGAATAAGAGTATCAATGACAGAATCTGAGAACCCACGCTTTGATAAAATCAAGCGTTCAATCTCCAAGCAGTCAGTTGGAGTGAGGCCAGATTCGGATGTTCGAACGGACCTTGAACAAGAAGGTCCCGTCTCAAAGGTAGCTTCCATGGTGGAGCCGATGACATATTCACCAGGTCTGCATACCAAGTTCTGCGTGGCCACGCAGGAGCTATCAAGATCACCGAAGCCCTCTCCTGATTGATCCTGGCTACCAGCCTGGGAATGAGAGGAAACGGTGGGAATACATAAGCTAGGTTGAAGGTCCAGGGCGCTACTAGTGCATCTACTAGAGTCGCCTTGGGATCCCTGGATCTGGACCCGTAGCAAGGAACCTTGAAGTTCTGACGAGACGCCATCAGATCCATGTCTGAAACGCCCCATAATTGAGTTATTTGGGCAAATATTTCCGGATGGAGTTCCCACTCCCCCGGATGAAATGTCTGACGACTCAGAAAATCCGCTTCCCAATTTTCCACTCCTGGGATGTGGATAGCAGACAAGTGGCAGGAGTGAATCTCCGCCCATTGAATTACTTTGGTCACTTCTTCCATCGCCAGGGAACTCCTTGTTCCCCCCCTGATGGTTGATATATGCAACAGTCGTCATGTTGTCTGATTGAAACCTTATGAATCTGGCCTTTGCTAGTTGAGGCCAAGCCTTGAGAGCATTGAATATCGCTCTCAGTTCCAGAATGTTTATCGGGAGAAGAGATTCTTCCCGAGACCATAGACCCTGAGCTTTCAGGGGTTCCCAGACCGCGCCCCAGCCCACCAGACTGGCGTCGGCCGTGACAATGACCCACTCTGGTCTGCGGAAGCTCATCCCTTGTGACAGGTTGTCCAGGGTCAGCCACCAGCGGAGTGAATCTCTGGTCCTCTGATCTACTTGGATCGTCGGAGACAAGTCTGTATAATCCCCATTCCACTGTCTGAGCATGCACAGTTGTAATGGTCTTAGATGAATTCGCGCAAAAGGAACTATGTCCATTGCCGCAACCATCAAACCTATTACTTCCATGCACTGCGCTATGGAAGGAAGAAGAACAGAATGAAGTACTTGACAAGAGCTTAGAAGTTTTGATTTTCTGGCCTCTGTCAGAAAAATCTTCATTTCTAAGGAGTCTATTATTGTCCCCAAGAGGGGAACTCTTGTTGACGGGAATAGAGAACTTTTTTCTACGTTCACTTTCCACCCGTGAGATCTGAGAAAGGCTAGGACAATGTCCGTATGAGCCTTTGCTTGTGGCAGAGACGACGCTTGAATCAGTATGTCGTCCAAGTAAGGTACTACTGCAATGCCCCTTGGCCTTAGCACCGCTAGAAGGGACCCTAGTACCTTTGTGAAAATTCTTGGAGCAGTGGCCAATCCGAATGGAAGTGCCACAAACTGGTAATGCTTGTCCAGAAAGGCGAACCTTAGGAACCGATGATGTTCCTTGTGGATAGGAATATGTAGATACGCATCCTTTAAATCCACCGTGGTCATGAATTGACCTTCCTGGATGGTAGGAAGAATTGTCCGAATGGTTTCCATTTTGAACGATGGAACCCTGAGAAATTTGTTTAGGATCTTGAGATCCAAAATTGGCCTGAATGTTCCCTCTTTTTTGGGAACTATGAACAGGTTGGAGTAAAACCCCATCCCTTGTTCTCCTAATGGAACAGGATGAATCACTCCCATTTGTAACAGGTCTTCTACACAATGTAAGAATGCCTGTCTTTTTATTTGGTCTGAAGACAATTGAGACCTGTGGAACCTTCCCCTTGGGGGTAGTTCCTTGAATTCCAGGAGATAACCTTGAGAAACTATTTCTAGTGCCCAAGGATCCTGAACATCTCTTGCCCAAGCCTGAGCGAAGAGAGAGAGTCTGCCCCCCACCAGATCCGGTCCCGGATCGGGGGCCAACATCTCATGCTGTCTTAGTAGCGGTAGCAGGCTTCTTGGCCTGCTTACCTTTGTTCCAGCCTTGCATCGGTCTCCAGGCTGGCTTGGTTTGAGAAGAATTACCCTCTTGCTTAGAGGATGTAGAATTTGAGGCTGGTCCGTTTCTGCGAAAGGGACGAAAATATGTTTTATTTTTAGCCTTAAAAGACCTATCCTGAGGAAGGGCGTGGCCCTTTCCCCCAGTGATGTCTGAAATAATCTCTTTCAAGTCAGGGCCAAACAGCGTTTTGCCCTTGAAAGGGATGTTAAGCAATTTGTTCTTGGAGGACACATCCGCTGACCAAGACTTTAGCCAAAGCGCTCTGCGCGCCACAATAGTAAAACCTGAATTTTTCGCCGCTAATCTAGCTAATTGCAAAGTGGCGTCTAAGGTAAAAGAGTTAGCCAATTTAAGTGCTTAAACTCTGTCCATAACCTCCTCATAAGAAGATTGTTTATTGAGCGACTTTTCTAGTTCTTCGAACCAGAAACACGCTGCTGTAGTGACAGGAACAATGCATGAAATTGGTTGTAGAAGGTAACCTTGCTGAACAAACATCTTTTTAAGCAAACCCTCTAATTTTTTATCCATAGGATCTTTGAAAGCACAACTATCTTCTATAGGGATAGTGGTGCGTTTGTTCAGAGTAGAAACCGCCCCCTCGACCTTGGGGACTGTCTGCCATAAGTCCTTCCTGGGGTCGACCATAGGAAATAATTTCTTAAATATAGGGGGAGGGACAAAAGGTATGCCGGGCCTTTCCCATTCTTTATTTACAATGTCCGCCACCCGCTTGGGTATAGGAAAAGCTTCGGGGGGCACCGGGACCTCTAGGAACTTGTCCATCTTACATAATTTCTCTGGAATGACCAAATTGTCACAATCATCCAGAGTAGATAACACCTCCTTAAGCAGAGCGCGGAGATGTTCCAATTTAAATTTGAATGTAATAACGTCAGGTTCAGCTTGTTGAGAAATTTTTCCTGAATCTGAAATTTCTCCCTCAGACAAAACCTCCCTGGCCCCTTCAGACTGGTGTAAGGGCATGTCAGAACCATTATCATCAGCGTCCTCATGCTCTTCAGTATCTAAAACAGAGCAGTCGCGCTTTCGCTGATAAGTGGGCATTTTGGCTAAAATGTTTTTAATAGAATTATCCATTACAGCCGTTAATTGTTGCATAGTAAGGAGGATTGGTGCACTAGATGAACTAGGGACCTCCTGAGTGGGCAAGACTGGTGTAGACATAGAAGGAGATGATGCAGTACCATGCTTACTCCCCTCACTTAAGGAATCATTTTGGGCAACATTATTATCAGTGGCATCATTGTCCCTACTTTGTCACAATCATCACATACATTTAAATGGAGAGGAACCTTGGCTTCCGAACATACAGAACATCGTCTATCTGATGGTTCAGACATGTTAATAGGCATAAACTTGATAACAAAGCACAAAAAACGTTTTAAAATAAAACCGTTACTGTCACTTTAAATTTTAAACAGAACACACTTTATTACTGAATATGTGAAAAAGTATGAAGGAATTGTTCAAAATTCACCAAAATTTCACCACAGTGTCTTAAAGCCTTAAAAGTATTGCACACCAAATTTGAAAGCTTTAACTCTTAAAATAACAGAACCGGAGCCGTTTTTACATTTAACCCCTATACAGTCCCTGGTATCTGCTTTGCTGAGACCCAACCAAGCCCAGAGGGGAATACGATACCAAATGATGCCTTCAATAAGCTTTTTCAGTGGATCTGAGCTCCTCACACATGCATCTATATGCCTTGCTTCTCAAAAACAACTGCGCATTAGTGGCGCGAAAATGAGGCTCTGCCTATGACTAGAAAAGGCCCCCAGTGAAAAAGGTGTCCAATACAGTGCCTGCCGTTTTTTTAACACAATTCCCAAGATTAAAATAACTCTTCAAAGTTAAAAACCATTAAATATGCTTATAAAGTAATCGTTTTAGCCCAGAAAAATGTCTACCAGTCTTTAAAGCCCTTGTGAAGCCCTTTATTCTTATATTTAAAACTAAGAAAATGGCTTACCGGATCCCATAGGGAAAATGACAGCTTCCAGCATTACCAAGTCTTGTTAGAAATGTGTCATATCTCAAGCAGCAAAGTCTGCCCACTGTTTCCCCCAACTGAAGTTACTTCATCTCAACAGTCCTGTGTGGAAACAGCCATCGATTTTAGTAACGGTTGCTAAAATCATCTTCCTCATACAAACAGAAATCTTCATCTCTTTTCTGTTTCAGAGTAAATAGTACATACCAGCACTATTTTAAAATAACAAACTCTTGATTGAAGAATAAAACTACATTTAAACACCAAAAAACTCTAAGCCATCTCCGTGGAGATGTTGCCTGTGCAACGGCAAAGAGAATGACTGGGGAAGGCGGAGCCTAGGAGGGATCATGTGACCAGCTTTGCTGGGCTCTTTGCCATTTCCTGTTGGGGAAGAGAATATCCCACAAGTAAGGATGACGCCGTGGACCGGACACACCTATGTTGGAGAAAAGACAATATCCTTGGAATTCTAATCTTACTCCACGAGTAACCCTTGGATTCACACCAACAAAGATATTTCCGCCATATCTTATGGTAAATTTTCCTGGTGACAGGCTTTCTGGCCTGGATCAGAGTATCTATAACTGATTCAGAGAACCCACGCTTAGCTAGAATTAAGCGTTCAATCTCCAAGCAGTCAGTTGCAGAGAAACTAGATTTGGATGCTTGAATGGACCTTGTATTAGAAGATCCTGCCTCAATGGCAGTTTCCATGGTGGAACCGATGACATGTCCACTAGGTCTGCATACCAAGTCCTGCGTGGCCATGCAGGCGCTATCAGAATTACCGAAGCCTTCTCCTGTTTGATTCTGGCTACTAGCCGAGGGAGAAGAGGAAACAGTGGAAAGACATAAGCTAGACTGAATGACCAAGGCGCTACTAAAGCATCTATCAATGCCGCCTTGGGATCCCTGGACCTGGATCCGTAAAGGGGAAGTTTGGTGTTCTGACGGGACGCCATCAGATCCAATTCTGGAATGCCCCATAGCTTGGTCAGCTGAGCAAAAACCTCCGGGTGGAGTTCCCACTCCCACGGGTGAAAAGTCTGACGACTCAGAAAATCCGCCTCCCAGTTGTCTACTCCTGGGATGTGAATTGCAGATAGATGGCAGGAGTGATCCTCCGCCCATTTGATGATCTTGGTTACTTCCTTCATCGCCAGGGAACTCTTTGTTCCTCCCTGATGATTGATGTACGCTACAGTCGTGATGTTGTCCGACTGAAATCTGATGAATTTGGCCTCCGCTAGTTGAGGCCATGCCTGGAGCGTATTGAATATCGCTCTCAGTTCCAAAATGTTTATCGGGAGAAGAGATTCTTCCCGAGACCATAGACCCTGAGCTTTCAGGGAGTCCCAGACCGCACCCCAGCCTAACAGACTGGCATCGGTCGTGACAATGATCCACTCCGCTCTGCGGAAGCTCATTCCCTGAGACAGGTGATCCTGAGACAACCACCAGAGAAGAGAGTCTCTGGTTTTCTGGTCCATTTGTATTTGAGGAGACAAATCTGCATAATCCCCATTCCACTGTTTGAGCATGCACAGCTGCAGTGGTCTTAGATGAATTCAGGCAAAAGGGACAACGTCCATTGCCACAACCATTAATCCGATTACCTCCATGCACTGAGCCACAGAAGGCCGAGGAATGGAATGAAGAACTCGGCAAGTAGTTAAAAGCTTTGACTCCCTGACCTCTGTCAGAAATATTTTCATTTCTACCGAGTCTATTAGTGTTCCCAGGAAGGAAACCCTTGTGAGCAGGGACAGATAACTCTTTTCTACGTTCACCTTCCACCCGTGAGACCTTAGAAAGGCCAGAACAATGTCCGTATGAGCCTTGGCTCTGTGAAAAGACGACACCTGTATTAAAGATGTCGTCTAGGTAAGGTGCTACTGCAATGCCCCGCGGTCTTAGTACCGCTAGAAGGGACCCTAGCACCTTTGTGAAAATTCTGGGAGCAGTGACCAACCCGAAAGGAAGGGCCACGAACTGGTAATGCGTGTCCAGAAAGGCGAACCTTAGGAACTGATGATGATCTTTGTGGATAGGAATATGTAGGTACGCATCCTTTAGATCCACGGTAGTCATATATTGACCTTCCTGGATCATCGGTAAGATTGTCCGAATGGTTTCCATTTTGAAAGATGGAACTCTGAGGAATTTGTTTAGAATTTTTAGATCCAGGATTGGCCTGAAAGTTCCTTCCTTTTTGGGAACTACAAACAGGTTTGATTAAAATCCCAGTCCTTGTTCTGCAATTGGAACTGGGTATATCACTACCATCTTTAGAAGATCTTCTACACAGCGTAAGAACGCCTGTTTCTTTGTCTGGTCTGAAGACAAACGAGAAATGTGGAACCTTCCCCTTGGAGGAGAGTCCTTGAATTCTAGAAGATACCCCTGAGCAACAATTTCTAATGCCCAGGGATCTGGAACATCTCTTGCCCAAGCCTGAGCAAAGAGAGAAAGTCTGCCCCCTACTAGATCCGGTCCCGGATCGGGGCTACCCCTTAATGCTGTCTTGGTAGCAGTCACAGGCTTCTTGGCCTGTTTACCCTTGTTCCAGCCCTGCAAGGGTTTCCAGGTTGCTTTGGGCTGTGAAGCGTTACCCTCTTGCTTTGCGGCAGCAGAGGTTGAAGCAGGTCCACTCCTGAAGTTGCGAAAGGAGCAAAAATTAGCCTTGTTTTTGGCCTTAAACGGTCTATCCTGCGGGAGGGCATGGCCCTTCCCGCCAGTGATATCCGCGATAATTTCTTTCAACTCGGGACCGAAAAGGGTCTTTCTCTTGAAAGGAATGTTTAGTAACTTTGTTTTGGACGACACGTAAGCCGACCATGATTTTAGCCAAAGCGCTCTTCGCGCCATAATGGCAAAACCCGAATTTTTCGCCGCTAACTTAGCTAATTGGAAAGCGGCATCAGTGATAAAAGAATTAGCCAGCTTTAGAGCATGAATTCTATCCATGACTTCGTCATATGAAGTCTCCCTCTGGAGCGACTCCTCCAGCGCCTCAAACCAAAAAGCTGCTGCAGTAGTTACAGGAATAATGCAGGCAATTGGCTGTAGAAGGAAACCTTGCTAAACAAACATTTTCTTCAGTAAACCTTCCAATTTTTTATCCATAGGATCTTTAAAAGCACAACTGTCTTCTATTGGGATAGTTGTACGCTTAGCAAGTGTTGAAACTGCTCCCTCTACCTTAGGGACTGTCTGCCACGCGTCCCGCCTGGGGTCATTTATGGGGAACATTTTCTTAAAGATAGGGGGGGGGAACAAAAGGTACACCTGGTCTCTCCCACTCCCTAGTCACAATATCCGCCACCCTCTTCGCATCAGTGTATACAGGGACTTCTAAAAACCTGTCCATCTTACACAATTTTTCTGGGACCACCATAGGGTCACAATCATCCAGCGTAGCTAAAACCTCCTTAAGCAGGACGCGGAGGTGTTCCAGCTTAAATTTAAACCCTAAGGAATCTGACTCTGCCCGCTGAGAAACTTTTCCTGTGTCAGAAATTTCTCCCTTGGACAGCCCATCCCTCACTGCCACTTCAGAGTGTTGTGAGGGTACAACAGATAAATCATCCAAAGCTTCTGATTGCTCATCCTCTGTTCTTAAAACTGAGCTATCACGCTTCTTTGGAAAAACTGGCAGTTTGGATAGAAATGCCGCAAGGGAATTATCCATGACTGCTGCTAATTGCTGTAAAGTAATAGGGCCCAATGCGCTAGAGGTACTAGGCAACGCTTGCGCGGGCGTAACTGGTGTCGACACATGGGGAGAGGAAGGAGGACTATCCTCATTACCTTCCGTCAAAGAATCATCTTGGGCTACATTTTTAAGTTTCACTGCATGGTCATTAAAATGTTTAGATACCTTAGCACACTTTAAACACAAATGCAATGGGGGTACCGCCATGGCTTTTAAACACATAGAACAGGGTCTATCTGTAGGCTCAGACATGTTAGATTTAGACAGCACTCAAATACGGTAAAATACCATTTTTGAAAAAAAACGGTACTGTGCCTTTAAATAATAAAAAGCACACACTTTTTTACTAAATCTCAAAAAAAACATCCGATCTTTACGAAATTTTCACCATATGATCCTAATGCTTTGAAATGATTGCACAATAAGTTTCAAGACAATTAACTCCTTATTGCCCAAACCGGAGCAAATTGAAGCAGGCCACCGGTTTAACACACTACAGCACCATGCCACAGTTTGTTAATCCTTGGGGATTAGTTTTGGACGAAAATAAGCCTCCCTGGAGTCCTCCAGCAATCTCTGGACTCTACACGTGAAGCTGCATGAAGCTGTCTTGCAAAAGAACTGCGCAACTGAGGCGCGAAAATTAGGCCCCGTCCCTCTTCACTCCGGAGTTGTGGGGCCTTCCCAAGCCAAATTAGGTGTCTAAAGATATGCCAGGCGTAATAAAACCCCAAAAAGTGTCCCAAATGTAATAAACACTTGTACAAATATCAGATTATTGTGATAAAATAATCGATTTCCCTTTAACAGTGTCCACCAGCGTTTTAAGCCCTTTTAACTAAGCCATCCTTCTATACTAAGTCTCAGAATATGGCTTACCTTCCCCTCATGGGGATTCAGTCAGTCTTCTAGCATTACCTGGTCTTGACTAGAAAAAAGTGACTGAGCATACCTTATAGCATATAAGCCTGCAAACTGTTCCCCCCAACTGAAGTTCTCCGGTACTCAACAGTCTTGTGTGGGAACAGCAATGGATTTTAGTTACAACATGCTAAAATCGTTTTCCTCTCAGCAGAAATCTTCATCACTTTCTACCACAGAGTAAATAGTACAAACCGGCACTATTTTAAAATAAACTCTTGATTAAAGAAATAAAAACTACAAATCTAACACCACATTCACTTTACCCTCCCGTGGAGATGCTACTTGTTAGAGCGGCAAAGAGAATGACTGGGGGGACGGAGCCTGAGGGGAGCTATATGGACAGCTCTGCTGTGTGCTCTCTTTGCCACTTCCTGTAGGGATTGAGAATATCCCACAAGTAAGGATGAATCCGTGGACTGGATACACTATGTAAGAGAAATGTTAGTTTATGGATAAATAACTGGATTAAAGATAGGGAGCAACGAGTAGTAGTAAATGGATCATACTCAGATTGGACAAAGGTAATCAGTGGAGTACCCCAGGGATCAGTGCTGGGCCCTATTCTTTTTAATATTTTTATAAATGACTTGGAGCTAGGATTAAATAGCGACATCTCTATTTTTGCAGATGATACTAAGTTAAGAAAGGTCATTAGGTCAGAGCAGGATA
Source organism: Bombina bombina (assembly GCF_027579735.1). Taxonomy (NCBI): domain Eukaryota; kingdom Metazoa; phylum Chordata; class Amphibia; order Anura; family Bombinatoridae; genus Bombina; species Bombina bombina. The sequence continues at coordinate 19,722,956 of NC_069504.1, read as the reverse complement.
AACTTTCGTTACAAAGGGACCTGCAAAAATTAGAAGTATGGGCAGGTAAATGGAAAATGAGATTTAATACGGGAAAATGCAAGGTTCTACATTTTGGAAGTAAAAATAAGCAGGCAACGTATTATTTAAATGAGAAAACACTTAGCCAAACACAGAAGGAAAGGGATTTGGGGGTAGTAATAGATAACAAGCTAAAGATGGGTGCACAATGCAGGGCAGCAGCTTCAAAGGCTAATAAGATACTAGCATGTATTAACCCCTTAATGACAGGACGATTTTTCAATTTTCTTACCCTTAATGACAATGGCTATTTTTACTTTTCTGCAGTGTTTGTGTTTAGCTGTAATTTTCCTCTTACTCATTTACTGTACCCACACATATTATATACCGTTTTTCTCGGCATTAAATGGACTTTCTAAAGATACCATTATTTTCATCATATCTTATAATTTACTATATAAAAAAAATATATATAAAATATGAGGAAAATAATTGAAAAAAACACTTTTTCTAACTTTGACCCCCAAAATCTGTTACACATCTACAACCACCAAAAAAACACCCATTCTAAATAGTTTCTAAATTTTGTCCCGAGTTTAGAAATACCCAATGTTTACATGTTCTTTGCTTTTTTTGCAAGTTATAGGGCAATAAGTACAAGTAGCACTTTGCTATTTCCAAACCACTTTTTTTTTCAAAATTAGAGCTAGTTACATTGGAACACGGATCTCTTTCAGTAATCCCTGAATATCCCTTGACATGTATATATTTTTATTTAGAAGACATCCCAAAGTATTGATCTAGGCCCATTTTGATATATTTCATGCCACCATTTCACCGCCAAATGCGATCAAATAAAAAAAAATGTTGACTTTTTCACAAACTTTAGGTTTCTCACTGAATTTATTTACAAACAACTTGTGCAATTATACACAGACAATCTTAGGATAACTGCAGTATGTAATCCTGTTCTCCAGTCTCTCTTGGGGAAAAGGTTGAAGCACAATTTGACAAAGAATATTACAAGCAACATAAACAAAACAGCACATTTTTTTTTTTTAGTACAATTACAAATATAAGTGGTTATTTAAGTGTATGTTAAACATATTCTGAAATATTCTGAGGAAAGGCAGTTTTTTAAAATCTCACTGTATTATATTTTTTCTGCTCTTGGTTGAGAATACGAAATAGGTAACAATAATAATGCAGGGACATTGTGAAGCAAAGTGAAATGTGAGTATGTATTACACAAGGGAACGCTTACCCAAGTGGGAATGAATGACTGCAAGCATAACAGGCTGCGGAGCAGATTTACAAATGAAAAGGAATCTGTGAGAATTGCCCAGAACAGAGGGAAGCGACAAATGTATTTATTCTGAAGCCTTATAGACAAATTCCCTTATCAGGGTAGGCTGTGTGCGCTGTATCCAGGTCAATCGCTGAGCACCTGGAAACCAATATGTTCTTTACAGTTGGAATCAGGGTGGAAGCGAATATTCTTTAGTTTCACTTTGTGTAGTAAAACAATTACTGACTGAAGAGACAAACTCCACCCATTAAATAAACTGTCAGCTGGCTGGTTAAAGAACAAACACCTCTCAGTTAGATGGAGTTTGCCCAAGTGGTTCTGCAGCGTGCCCAAGAGGTTCTGGAGCGTTCACATTAGCACTTTATAATTACAAGACATTTCTCTTGCTTTGCTATAGAACATCATATTAACCAACAGTTTGGGCATGAAACCGCATGAAACTTTTTTTCACGATTCAGATAGAAAAACTAAATTTATGCTTACCTGATAAATTTCTTTCTTTCCGGATATGGAGAGTCCACAATGTCATTCCAATTACTAGTGGGAATATCACTCCTGGCCAGCAGGAGGAAAGAGCACCACAGCAAAGCTGTTAAATGTCACTCCCCTACCCATAATCCCCAGTCATTCGACCAAAGGGAAATGGAAAAACACAAAGGTGTAGAGGTACCTGAGGTTTAATAAAAAATAACTGTCATAATAAAGGGTGGGGTCGTGGATTCTCCATATCTGGAAATAAAAATTTTTTATCAGAAAAGCATAGATTTTGTTTGCTTTCCTAAGAGATGGAGAGTCCACAATGTCATTCCAATTACTAGTGGGAACCAAAACCCAAGCTAGAGGACACAAAATTAACAGGGAGGGAGAACAAGACAGGCAGACCTAAACAAAAGGCACAACCGCATGAAGAACCTTTCTCCCAAAAGAGGCCTCAGCCGAGGCAAAAGTATCAAATATGTAAAAGGTATGCAGAGGACACCAAGTTGCAGCCTTGCAAATCTGTTCCACAGAAGCTTCATTTTTGAAAGCCCAAGAAGAGGAGACAACCCTAGTGGAATGAGCTGTAATTCTCTCAGCAGTCTCATAAGCAAAACAAATTATACTTCACAACCAGAAGGAAGGAGAAGTAGCAGTAGCCTTCTGACCCTTACGCTTTCCAGAGAAACAAACAGGTCAGAAGACTGGCAAAAATCCTTAGTCGCCTGAAGGTAGAATTTTAGAGCACGCACCACATCCAAGTTGTGCAACAAACATTCCTTATGAGAAGGAGGATTAGGACAGAGAGTAGGAACAACAATTTCCTGATTAATATTTCTATCCGAAACCACTTTCGAAAGAAAACCCAATTTAGTATGAAGAACCGCCTTATCTGCATCTAAGATAAGGTAAGGTGAATCACACCGCAAAGCCGAGAGTTACGAAACTCTCAGAGCAGAAGACATAGCAATAAGAAACAAAACCTTCCAATATAACAGCTTAATATCTATGGAATGCATTGGCTCAAACTGAGCCTACTGTAAAACTTTAAGAACAAGGTTAAGGCTCCAAGGAGGAGCAACAGATTTAAACACAGGCCTGATTCTGAACAGGGCCTGACAAAAAGATTGAACATCTGGCACATCTGCCAGACGCCTATGTAAAAGAATAGATAAAGCAGAGATCTGACCTTTCAGAGAACTGACTGACAACCCTTTCTCCAGACCTTCCTAGAGAAAGGACAGAATCCTAGGAATCCTGACCCTACTCCAAGAGTAGCCTTTAGATTCACACCAATAACTTAAATTATGCTTACCTGATAATTTTCTTTTCTTCTGAATGGGGAGAATCCACAGCTGCATTCATTACTGTTGGGAAATACCGAACCTGGCAACCAGGAGGAGGCAAAGACACCCCAGCCAAAGGCTTAAATACCTCCCCCACTTCCCTCATCCCCCAGACATTCTGCCAAGGGAACAAAGAACAGTAGAAGAAATATCAGGGTGAAAAAAAGGTGCCAGAAGAAAAAATAAAAACAATTTATTCTTACCCGATAAATTTATTTCTCTTTGACACGGTGAGTCCACGGATCATCTTAATTACTGTTGGGAATATTACTCCTGACCAGCAGGATGAGGCAAAGAGCACCACAGCAAAAGCTGTTAAATACCACTCACCCTACCCACAATCCCCAGTCATTCAACCAAAGGGAAAGGAGAAAGGAAGTAATCTAAGGTGCAGAGGTGCCTGAAGTTTATAGAAAAGCAAACTGTCTGAAAAACAGGGGGGGGGGACCGTGGACTCGCCGTGTCAAGAAATAAATACATTTATCAGGTAAGAATAAATTATGTTTTCTTTCTAATAACACAGTGAGTCCACAGATCATCTTAATTACTGTTGGGAACCAATACCCAAGCTAGAGGACACGGATGATAAGGGAGGGACAAGACAGTTAATCTAAACAGAAGGCACCACTGCTTGAAGAACCTTTCTCCCAAAAGAAGCCTCAGCCGAAGCAAAAGTATCACATTTGTAAAATTTTGAAAAAGTATGCAAAGATGACCAAGTCGCAGCCTTACAAAGCTGTTCTACAGAAGCTCCATTTTTGAAAGCCCAAGAAGATAAAACAGCCCTCGTGGAATGAGCCGTGATTCTCTCAGGAGGCTGCTAACCAGCAGCCTCATATGCCAAGCGAATAACACTCCTCAACCAACAAGAAAGTAGCACTAGCTTTCTTACCCTTACGCTTCCCAGAAAAGACAACAAATAAAGAAGAAGACTGTCGAAAATCCTTAGTCGCCTGCAAATAATATTTCAATGCACGAACCACATCCAGGTTGTGCAACAAACGCTCCTTATGAGAAGAAGGATTAGGACACAAAGAAGGAACAACAATCTCTTGATTAATAATGAAGAAAACCCAAGGCAGTACGCAGAACTACCTTATCAAAGTGAAAAAAACAGAATTTATGTTTACCTGATAAATTTCTTTCTCCTACGGTGTGTCCGGTCCACGGCTTCATCCTTACTTGTGGGATATTCTCTTCCCCTACAGGAAATGGCAAAGAGAGCACACAGCAAGAACTGTCCATATAGCCCCCCCTCTGGCTCCGCCCCCCAGTCATTCGACCGACGGTTAGGAGAAAAAGGAGAAACCATAGGGTGCCGTGGTGACTGTAGTGTACAGAAATAAAATTTTTAAACCTGACTAAAAGCCAGGGCAGGCCGTGGACCGGACACACCGTAGGAGAAAGAAATTTATCAGGTAAACATAAATTCTGTTTTCTCCTACATTGGTGTGTCCGGTCCACGGCTTCATCCTTACTTGTGGGAACCAATACCAAAGCTTTAGGACACGGATGAAGGGAGGGAACAAGTCAGGTTACCTAAACGGAAGGCACCATGGCTTGCAAAACCTTTCTCCCAAAAACAGCCTCCGAAGAAGCATAAGTATCGAATTTGTAAAATTTGGCAAAAGTATGCAGAGAAGACCAAGTCGCTGCCTTACAGATCTGTTCAACAGAAGCCTCGTTCTTGAAGGCCCATGTGGAAGCCACAGCTCTAGTAGAGTGAGCTGTAATTCGTTCAGGAGGCTGCCGTCCGGCAGTCTCATAAGCCAATCGTATGATGCTTCTCAGGCAAAAGGAAAGAGGTAGCAGTAGCTTTCTGCCCTCTCCTCTTACTGGAATAAACGACAAACAAGGATGATGTCTATCTGAAATCCTTTGTTGCTTCTAAATAGAATTTTAAAGCACGGACCACATCTAGGTTGTGTAACAAACGTTCCTTCTTCAAAACTGGATTCGGGCACAGAGAAGGAACAACTATTTCCTGGTTAATATTCTTGTTGGAAACCACCTTTGGAAGAAAACCAGGCTTGGTACGTAAAACTACCTTATCTGTATGGAATACCAGATAGGGAGAAGTACACTGCAAAGCAGATAATTCAGAAACTCTTCTAGCAGAAGAAATAGCAACCGAAAACAGTAACTTAATATCTATGGAATGCATGGGTTCAAACGGAACTCCCTGAAGAACTGAAAGAACTAAATTTAGACTCCAAGGAGGAGTCATAGGTCTGTAGACAGGCTTGATTCTAACTAGCGCCTGTACAAACGCCTGTACATCTGTCACGGCTGCCAGACGTTTGTGTAACAAAACAGACAGAGCAGATATCTGTCCTTTTAAAGAACTGGCTGACAAACCTTTATCCAAACCCTCTTGCAGAAAGGAAAGAATCCTAGGAATTTTAATTTTACTCCAAGAGAATCCCTTGGATTCACACCAAAGGATATATTTTTGCCATATCTTATGGTAAATTTTCCTAGTTACAGGTTTTCTGGCTTGAACCAGAGTATCTATAACTGAATCTGAAAACCCACGCTTAGATAGAATCAAGCGTTCAATTTCCAAGCAGTCAGTTGCAGAGAGACTAGATTTGGATGTTCGAATGGACCTTGTACTAGAAGATCCTGTCTCAAGGGTAGCTTCCATGGTGGAGCCGATGACATATTCACCAGGTCTGCATACCAGGTCCTGCGTGGCCATGCAGGAGCTATTAGAATCACCGAGGCCTTCTCCTGTTTGATCCTGGCTACCAGCCTTGGAAGGAGAGGGAACGGTGGAAACACATAAGCTAGATTGAACGACCAAGGCGCCACTAATGCATCCACTAGTGTCGCCCTGGGATCCCTGGATCTGGACCCATATCGAGGAACTTTGAAGTTCTGACGAGACGCCATCAGATCCATATCTGGAGTGCCCCATAGTTGAGTTAACTGGGCAAAGACCTCCGGGTGGAGTTCCCACTCCCCCGGATGGAAAGTCTGACGACTCAAATAATCCGCCTCCCAGTTGTCTACTCCTGGGATGTGGATTGCAGATAGGTGGCAGGAGTGATCCTCCGCCCATTTGATGATCTTGGATACTTCTCTCATCGCCAAGGAACTCTTTGTCCCCCCCCCTGATGATTGATGTACGCTACAGTTGTCATGTTGTCCGACTGAAATCTTATGAATCTGGCCTTCGCTAGATGAGGCCAGGCCAGGAGCGCATTGAATATCGCTCTCAGTTCCAAAATGTTTATCGGGAGGAGGGACTCTTCCCGAGACCATAGACCCTGAGCTTTCAGGGAATCCCAAACCGCGCCCCAGCCTAAGACTGGCGTCGGTCGTGACGATGACCCACTCTGGTCTGCGGAAACTCATTCCCCGAGACAGGTGATCCTGAGTCAACCACCAGCGGAGTGAGTCTCTGGTTACCTGGTCTACTTGAATCTGGGGGAGACAAGTCTGCATAATCCCCATTACACTGTTTGAGAATGCACAGTTGCAATGGTCTTAGATGAATTTGAGCAAAAGGAACCACGTCCATTGCTGCAACCATTAATCCTATTACCTCCATGCACTGAGCTATGGAAGGCTGAGGAATAGATTGAAGAACTTGGTAAGCGTTTAGAAGCTTTAATTTTCTGACCTCTGTCAGAAAAATCTTCATTTCTACAGAATCTATTATTGTTCCCAGAAAAGGAACCCTTGTGGACGGGGACAGGGAACTCTTTTCTACGTTCACCTTCCACCCGTGAGACCTGAGAAAAGCTAATACAATGTCTGTATGAGCCCTTGTTTTGGAAAGAGACGACGCTTGGATTAGAATGTCGTCTAAGTAAGGTGCTACAGCAATGCCCCTCGGTCTTAGAACCGCTAGAAGGGACCCTAGCACCTTTGTGAAAATTCTGGGAGCAGTGGCTAAACCGAACGGAAGAGCCACGAACTGGTAATGTTTGTCCAGAAAGGCGAACCTTAGGAACTGATGATGATCTTTGTGGATAGGAATATGCAGGTACGCATCATTTAAGTCCACGGTAGTCATGTATTGACCCTCCTGGATTGTTGGTAAAATCGTCCGAATGGTTTCCATTTTGAATGATGGAACTCTGAGGAATTTGTTTAGAATTTTTAAATCCAGAATTGGCCTGAAAGTTCCTTCTTTTTTGGGAACTACAAACAGGTTTGAGTAAAAACCCAGTCCTTGTTCTGCTGTTGGGACTGGGTGTATCACTCCCATCTTTAATATGTCTTCTACGCAATGTAAGAATGCCTGTTTCTTTATCTGGTCTGAAGATAAGCGAGACATATGGAACCTTCCCCTTGGAGGAAGTTCCTTGAATTCTAGAAGATACCCCTGAGAGACTATTTCTAGTGCCCAGGGGTCCGGAACATCTCTTGCCCAAGCCTGAGCAAAGAGAGAAAGTCTGCCCCCTACTAGATCAGGTCCCGGATCGGGGGCTACCCCTTCATGCTGGCTTGGTAGCAGCCGCAGGCTTCTTGGCCTGTTTACCCTTGTTCCAGCCTTGCATTGGTTTCCATGCTGGTTTAGGCTGGGAAGTGTTACCCTTTTGTCTAGAGGCTGTAGAGTTAGGAGACGGTCCGTTCCTGAAATTGCGAAAGGAACAAAAATTAGATTTGTTCTTAGCCTTAAAAGGCCTATCCTGTGGGAGGGCATGGCCCTTTCCCCCAGTGATGTCTGAAATAATCTCCTTCAATTCTGGCCCAAAAAGGGTCTTACCTTTGAAAGGAATATTAAGCAATTTTGTCTTGGACGACACATCCGCCGACCAAGATTTTAGCCAAAGCGCTCTGCGCGCCACTATTGCAAAACCTGAATTTTTCGCCGCTAATTTAGCCAATTGAAAAGCGGCATCCAAAATAAAGGAATTAGACAACTTTAGTGCGTGAATTCTGTCCATGACTTCATCATATGGAGTCTCCTTATGGAGCGAATTTTCTAGTTCCTCGAACCAAAAAGACGCCGCCGTAGTGACAGGAATAATGCACGAAATTGGTTGGAGAAGGAAACCTTGCTGAACAAATATCTTTTTAAGCAATCCTTCCAATTTCTTATCCATAGGATCTTTGAAAGCGCAACTGTCCTCAATAGGAATAGTTGTGCGCTTGACCAACGTTGAAACTGCCCCCTCAACCTTAGGGACCGTTTGCCATGCGTCCCTTCTGGGGTCGACAATGGGGAACATTTTCTTAAATATAGGAGGTGGAACAAAAGGTATACCTGGCTTCTCCCACTCCTTAGTCACTATGTCCGCCACCCTCTTGGGTATCGGAAAGGCATCAGCGTGCACAGGGACCTCTAAGAATTTGTCCATTTTGCACAATTTCTCTGGAATCACCAAAGAGTCACAATCATCAAGAGTAGTTAGCACCTCCTTAAGCAGGGCGCGGAGATGTTCTAACTTAAATTTAAATGCCACAATATCAGGTTCTGCCTGCTGAGAAACTTTTCCTGAATCAGAAATTTCTCCCTCAGACAGACCCTCCCTCCCTGCCAATTCAGACTGGTGTGAGGGTATAACAGAAAAATTATCGTCAGCGCCCACTTGCTCATCCTCTGTATTTAAAACTGAGCAATCACGCTTTCTGGGAAATGCTGGCAGTTTGGATAAAAGATTTGCTATAGAATTATCCATTACTGCAGTTAATTGTTGCATGGTAACAAGCATTGGCGCGCTAGATGTACTAGGTATCGCCTGCGCGGGCAAAACTGGTGTTGACACAGAAGGAGAGGATGATGAGCTATCCCCACTACCTTCATTTGAAGAATCATCTTGGGCAACCTTATTAAATGTGACAGTACTGTCCTTACTTTGTTTGGACGCCATAGCACAATTTGAACATACATTTAAAGGGGGAACCACCTTGGCCTCCATACACACAGAACATATGCTATCTGAAGGTATAGACATGTTAGACAGATTTTGGCAGGCTATTAATGCAATAAAACCGTTTTTAAACAAAACCGTTACTGTCTCTTTAAATAATAAAAAGAGCACACTTTATTTCTGAATGTTTGAAAAACTATGAAGGAAATATCCGATCTTTACAAAAAATTACAGTGTCTTAATGCTTTGAAAGTATTGCACACCAAATTTCAAGTCTCTAACCCTTTAAATGAGCAAACCGGAGCTAATTGTTCAATTAACCGGTTTAGACACACTACAGCCCCTGCCACAGACTCTGCTGCGGCTTTTACCTTCCTTGGGGGTTATTCACCACAGAAATAAGCCTTCTTGAGTTCGTTTTTGTAGCCACAGGACCCTCTCATATGAAGCTGCATGCACTGCCTCTAGAAGTAACTGCGCAACTGAGGCGCGAAAATGAGGCCTCCTCCCTCTGCATACCAGAGTGAAGGGGCCTTCCTGACTAGATTAGGCGTCTAAACAACTGCCAGGCGTAATAAAAACGTTCCCAAAAGTGTTTCAAAGTCACAAAACACTCCAAAAGTCATATCAATGTGATATAAATAAATCGATTTAGCCCACAATAGTGTCAACCAGCATAGAGCCCATTTATAAGCCTTCATTCTGTTATGAGTCTAAGAAAATGGCTTACCGATCCCATAAGGGAAAACTGACAGTCTTCTAGCATTACTATGTCTTGTTAGAAAGAGACTAGTCATACCTGGAGCAGAAAGTCTGCAAACTGTTCCCCCCAACTGAAGTTCTCTGGTTTCAACAGTCCTGCGTGGGAACAGCAATGGATTTTAGTTACTGGTGCTAAAATCATACTCCTCTTTTAACAGAACTCTTCATCACTTTCTGTTGTAGAGTAAATAGTACAAACCGGCACTATTTTAAAATAAACTCTTGATAGAAGAAATAAAACTACAACTAACACCACATACTCTTTACCATCCCCGTGGAGATGCTACTTGTTCAGAGCGGCAAAGAGAATGACTGGGGGGCGGAGCCAGAGGGGGGGCTATATGGACAGTTCTTGCTGTGTGCTCTCTTTGACATTTCCTGTAGGGGAAGAGAATATCCCACAAGTAAGGATGAAGCCGTGGACCGGACACACCAATGTAGAAGAAATAAGAAAAGGCAATTCATACTGTAAGGCTGAAAGCTCAGAAACTCTTCGAGCCGAAGAAATAGCCACCAGAAACAAAACCTTCCAAGATAACATCTTAATATCCAAAGAATGCATAGGTTCAAACGGAGCCTGTTGAAGGACTCTAAGAACCAAATTAAGACTCCAAGGTGGAGTAGTAGACTTAAACACAGGCCAAATTCTAACCAAGGCCTGACAAAAAGAATGAACATCTGGCACATCCGCCAGGCGCTTGTGCAATAAAATAGATAAAGCAGAAATTTGACCTTTCAGGGTACTAGCCGATAAGCCTTTCTCCAAACCCTCCTGGAGAAAAGACAAAATCCTAGGAATCCTAACTCTACTCCACGAGTAGCCTTTGGATTCACACTAATACAAATATTTACGCCAAATCTTATAATAAATCTTCCTAGACATAGGATTACGAGCCTAAATCAGTGTCTAAATGACTGACTCAGAAAAACCACGCTTAGAAAGAATCAAGCATTCAACAGTTGTGAATCTTCGCCCACTGAAATAATCTTGGCTACATCTGTCATGGCCAAGGAACTCCGAGTTCTTCCCTGATGATTGATGCAAGCCACTGACGTTATGTTGTCTGACTGAAACCTGAGAAACTGGGTTGAAGTTAGCCGAGGCCAGGCTAGAAAAGCATTGAAAATTGCTCTTAGTTCCAAAACATTTATTGGAAGAACCAACTATTCCTGAGTCCATAGACCCCGAGCCCTTAATGAACCCCAGACAGCACCCCAGCCCAGCAAACTGGCATCTGTGGTTACAATCACCCAGGCAGGTCTGCGATAGCAAGTTCCCTGAGAGAGAAGATCCTGAGACAACCACCATGGAAGACAATCTCTGGACATCTGATCTAGAACAATCTTTGGTGATAGATCCGTATAATCCCTGTTCCACTGCCTGAGCAAGCATAACTGCAGAGGTCTAAGATGGAACCGAGCAAACGTAATGATGTCCATGACTGAAACCATCAGAACAATAACCTCCATGCACTGAGCCACTGACGGCCGAGGGAGGGACTGAAGAGCAAGACACGTATTGAAAATCTTTGACTTTCTTGCTTCTGTCATAAAATTTTTCATCTCTAGAGAATCTATAATGGTCCCCAAAAATACCACTCTTGTAGCCGGAATTACTTTTTCCTAAATTCACCTTCCAACCGTGGGAGCGCAGAAAAGACAACAACAATGCTGTGTGGGAGTTTGATAGTTGAAAAGATGGAGCCTTAACTAGAATGTCGTCCAGATAAGGAGCCACTGCAACACCCTTCAATCGAAGCACCGCCAACAATGCTCCCAGGACCTTAGAAAAAAATCTGGGAGCTGTTGCCAGACCAAAAGGAAGAGCTACAAACTGAAAATGTTTGTCTAGAAATGCAAATCTTAGGAACCTGTGATGATCCCTGAGAATGGAAATATGCAGATATGCATCCTTTAGATCCACTGTGGTCATGAACTGACCTTTCTGAACCAAAGGAAGAATGGAACAAAAAGTTTCCATCTTGAAAGATGGAACCCTGAGAAACTTGTTTACACTCTTGAGATCTAAAATAGGTCTGAAAGTTCCCTCCTTTTTTGGGAACGACGAAGAGATTGGAATAAAAACCCAGACCCTGTTCCTGAACCGGAACTATCACTCCAATGTCGGAAAGATTCTGAACACAACGTAAGAACGCCTCTTCTTTTATCTGGGTTACAGATAACCTAGAGAGAAGACACCTGCCTCCAGGAGGAAAATTCTTGAACTCCAGTTTGTAACCCTGGGACATGATATCTACCACCCAGGTATCCTGAACATCTCAAACCCAAGCTTGAGCAAAGAAAGAGAGTCTACCCCCCACAAGATCCATTCCCAGATCAGGGGCAGACCCTTCATGCTGATTTTGAGTCAGCAACAGGCTTCCTGGACTGCTTCCCCTTATTCCAAGACTGATTTGACTTCCAAGATGGCTTGGACTGTTCCTGCTTGGAGGAAGAAGAGGAAAATTTACCAGAGAAGTTACAAAAGGAACGAAAATTACTCTGCCGAACCTTCTGTTTATTTCTTTTATCCAGAGGAAGAGAATGCCCCTTCCCTCCCGTAATATCAGAAATAATCTCAACCAAACCAGTCCCAAACAAGGTTTTACCCTTGTAAGGAAAGGACAAAAGCTTAGACAGAGGACACATCCGCAGACCAGAATTTTAACCATAAAGCTCTGCAAGCTAAAATGGCAAAACCAGAAATTTTAGCTCCCAACTTGATGACCTGTAGAGAAGCATCTGCAATAAAGGAATTAGTCAACTTCAAACCTTGATTCTATCTTGAATTTCTTCAAGAGTATCATCTGGCTGAATAGAATAAGACAATGCATCAAACCAATAAGCTGCCACACTAGTAACCGTAGCAATATATGCAGCCGGTTGCCATTCATACCCCTGGTGAACATAAATCTTTTAAAGCAAAGCTTTCAACTTCTTATCCATAGGATCTTTAAAGGAACAGCTGTCCTCAATAGGAATGGTGGTCCTCTTGGTCAGAGTGGAAACTGCTCCCTCCACTTTAGGAACCAACTGCCAAGATTCCTTAATAAAATCAGCAATAGGAAACATCTTCCTAAAAATTAGAGAAGGCGAAAAAGGAATCCCAGGCTTCCCCCTTTCTTGTGCAATAATATCTGAAACACGATCTGGTATAGGAAAAACTTCCACTGAGGAAGGGACATCAAAAAACTTTACTAGATTTCTTAGAAATAACCATGACTGACGCCTCAGAGTCATCCAAGTTAGCCAAAACCTCCTTGAGTAACAAACGGAGGTGCTCCAGCTTAAACCTAAAGGAAACAACCTCAGGTTCAGAAGAAGGATTTACACTATCAGAATCCGAGATCTCACCCTCAGATGCTACTGAAGTATCTTCCTCCTCAGACTTATGAGAAGAAACACTAGACACAATTGCAACAGAATCAGAAACCTTATACTTCCTCTTGCGCTTCCTCTGTAACATAGGAAAAGGAGACAAAGCCTCAGATACTGCAGAGGATATATGGGTAGCCATATCCTGCAAGGAAAAACCAAGCTGAGACGAAACACTGGGCACTGCAGAAGATTGGGACGTAAGAGGAGAAAGCTGCGGATTAGCCTGAACAGGAGACTCCTGAACAACATCCGCCCTAGACAATGAAGGCTCAGAATCAAAAAGTCTATCCTTGTAATGTAATGTTCTCTCGATACAAGAGAAACAAAAAGGGATAGGAGGCTCAACATTAGTATTTAAACATAGAGAACAGCTTGCAAGGCCTCTTGGTCCATCTTATTCCAAAGGAAAAAACCTTAATAAAAAATTCTAAAGTTCAAATCAGAATTTTAATGAAACAAAAAAACTTTACTGTCCCTTTAAATTATTATTTTTTTTTTTTAACTAGAAAATCCTTAAATAAACTGCACAATAAATCTAGCAGCAACAATTTTTCACAAAATGAATGCAAAAAGACACAAACTTTAGAGTCTCTGAAAATTCAGACAGCAACTTGAATATAAACAGAGCAACAGCCCCACAAAAAAACAACAGGCAACCTCCACACCTCAGCAAGCTCTGCTGAGATGCCTACCTGACCTCTTTGCTGCTGGAAACAAAGTCAGAAAATGATCTGGACCCCCATACAGCCGCACCCTAGAGAACGCTGAACCACCTCTGAGGAGCTATGCAACAGAGCTGCAACATCCAGGAACAACAGGAAACAGCTAAAAAGGGCGCCAAAAACGTCCTTGCTATCTCAGATAAGCCCGCCTATTGTGGGCGTGGCCTAACAAACCTCCCGGTAGCCATTAATACACAAACAAAACACATGTACACCAAAGTGAAAACATAATAAACTGAAGCAAATACCCTCAGTGCCTGCAAAACTGCCATACAATAAACCGTTAACCTAGAAGGCTGATTGTATATTTAGACAGAATTAACTGTCAAAGTGCCAAATTCTCCTATATCAAAACAGGGAAAGAAATAGGCACTTACCTTAAAAATCTGTCCGGCAGCAGGACAGCTCACTTTGTATGAGAGGGGCTTCCTACCTCACATGGACCTCTGGAAAAAAGAAAAGGCGGAGTAAACTTACTCAAACTCAACCAAGGGCAGCATAAAATTACTTGGGAGGCCCCACAAGTTCCCAAATGCTTAAAAGCCACCACTTGCTCTACTGAAGAGACTGACATGGAGTATGGCTAAACCCCAAAGAAAACTTGCTCTGCTTAAAAAATAAACTCTTGATTGAAGAATCAGACATCTATCTTTACCCCTCCTTGCAACTGATACAAGCAAAGAGAATGACAAGGGATTGTGGGTAGGGGGAGTGGTATTTAACAGCTTTTGCTGTGGTGCTCTTTGCCTCCTCCTGCTGGTCAGGAGTGATATTGCCAACTGTAATTAAGATGATCCATGGACTCACCATGTCATTAGAAAGAAAAATAATTTAAGGGAGCTGGGAAGGTTTAACACCTTTTCTCTACACTGTGTCCTCTGCCTGTGTGGAGGTGAGGGGGAGTCTAGCCCTGCTAGTAGGGTCTTGGGAACTTTGAGGTATCCCTTCTGTTGTCCTGTGGCCTTGTGAAGTCTTTTCATTTGACTTCTAGCCTTGCTCCTTGGAGAGTTGGACTTTATCTAGGGGTGGTTCCTTCATTTGGTCGGAGCTTTCAAGTTCTCTGCGCTGTCCGAATTTTCTGGATATACTCCATCCCTTTGTCTGGATTTTTGGCCAGTCGGGGCGTTTAGTTCCAGGGTATAGTTGCCTGAACTATTAGGTACCCAGACCTTTTTTTTCTTCCTGAGTCTTCCTCTTTTTGGGGCTTCGCTCCTGTCCCAGTTTTGGGTTGTTTAGATCTCAATGCTGGTCAGGATGTTCCACAGTGTTGGGAACTGGGGCTATGTCCTGCTCCATCTACCTGACCGGATCAAGGTTGGCCCGGTCTATCGGAGTATTTATTATTCCTTGTCTGGGGTTAGTTGGGTGGCTTGCGCCTCAAGTATGGTGGGTTCTTACCCAGCTGCTGGCGCTGGATTCCGGTCTTTTGGTGCGCCTTAGGGTTGCATTCCCCTGTTAGTTTGCTAGGGTACCCGTGGATTCTCTGCTCTGCAGGTGATTGGGTTGGCTGTGCCTCTGTTGGGCAAACTACTTGTGTGGGGGTCCTTCTAGGACATTTGCTGGGGATTTTTTCTTCCCGTTTAGCTGGTGGCTTCGGGCCTTGAGGACAGCTATTGCCCATCTGGCCTCTCCTTTTTCTTTAAGGGATATTCGCTTCTCGGGAGTTCTTATTAGGGGCTTCTCCTGGTTGGGAAGTGGAAGGTGAACTTGGTTCCACCTGGAATCTTGCTGGTTCCATATTAGACTGCGAGGCCTTGTTTTCTTAGATTCTTGGGTCTATGGCCTTGTCTGTTTTCAGAGTTGTGTACTCTGGGGGGATGATTTTGCCATTTTTACGCTCATTCCTGTACCAGTTTTGGGATCTTTGTTCCCTTGTATTGGTGGCCCAGCTGGGGCAGCAGGTCAGGATGCCTGAGCGGCCTATGGATCACAGTATCCTTTGGGATGTGTGAGCTTGCTGGGTCTATTCTGTTAGCTCAGTCTGCTTAGAGATGGGTCTTTCATTTCTCCTTTGACAGGAGATGGTTTCCTCTTCCTTTGGGTTCTGAGGGTGATTCTCCTTCTCGGGGGACCTCGATGGAGGCGCTGTGTTCCCCTTTTCCAGGACCTGTGAGTAGGTCTGGCGGCTTAGGTTGCTTGGAGCGTGCCTTCTGTCGGGGGCTGTTTTGTGCGGTCTGTTTCTTGATTACTGCTTCTTATTCTTCCTTGCAGCTAACTGGACGGCTAGCTCAGCGTACTAATGCACTGTGGCTACTCTGCACTGTAGCAAACCGAGGGTTGCTAGTCCAATTTCTGGCGAGGTCTACTCAGCCTTCTTCCTTTCAAGGTTGATAAGATGGGTAGCGCCTTGAATCCCTTGAGCCACGCGTTACAAGACCATTCATGTTTTAGCCCTCTCTGTGTTCTCAAACTTGGGGTTTCACCTGGGTCTAATACACGCTCTGTCATGGTCGAATACTTAGGTATTCTATGGGCAAGCGCTGGGAGGACTTTGCCTCTTTAGCTGCGTTCCATGCTTGCGGGATGTTGGAGAGATTTATTTTTATTTCCCTGCCAGGTATTATCCCGGGTTTCGCCTGGTATAGGCATGGCCTCCTTCCCTGTTTGGGTTTGTTTCGGTCTCTGATTCTGGGCCCACTCTTGGAGGTGCTGTTTTTTGCATTGAGGGACTTTTCGGTTTCCTCGGTCCTCCTTGGCCTTGTTCCCTTTGGGTTTTTTGGCTGGTTTACCCTTCATTTGTGAGGGGTGAGTGGTGGGGGATTGTCTGTTTTGCGGTCTCTCAATTGGCTCTGGACTGGCTGCGAGTCAGTGTCATTGGGGCTTTTCTTTTGAAATAATTTTTTCTCAGCTTCGGACGAATCGGGATTTTTTTATTGGGTAAAGGTTCAGGCCTGGTGCCCTCAGTATGGGCCGCCTATTGTACCCTCCCGTCTTGGCATTCAGTGTCCTCTATAGCTTGGGTATTGTTTTCCCAAAAGTAATGAATGCAGCTGTGGACTCTTTCCATATAAGAAGAAAAACAAATTATGATTACCTGATAATTTCTTTTTCTTCTGATGGAAAGAGTGCACAGCTCCCCACCCATTATTTTATGTGGGGCGTCCTTGTTATTCTTCTGGCACCTTTCACCCTAATATTTCTTCTACTGTTCCTTGTTCCTCGGCAGAATGACTGGGGGATGAGGGGAGTGGGAGGAGTATTTAAGCCTTTGGTTGGGTTGTCTTTGCCTCCTACTGGTGGCCAGGTTCTTAATTCCCAAAAGTAATGAATGCAGCTGTGGACTCTTTCCATCAGAAGAAAAGGACATTATCAGGTAAACATAATTTATGTTATACACACACAAACATTATATATATATATATATATATATATATATATATATATATATATATATATATATATATATATATATATATATAGTGTGTTTAACATGTTAGGGGTTTAACATTAAGTGTTAGGAGGAAACTATTTATAACCTAAAATATGTCTATAAAAGAATCATGTTCATATAATGGTTTCATAGAACAGTCACAGGATCGTTAGTTTGATGAAGTGCAGTGACTTCCCCCTCCTCCAATAAGAAACAAATAGGAGGCATATTGGTCACTGTGACAACTGCACAATCAATAGTTCAAATATTGCTTCCTGCTCTGTGATCTATGACCTCAGGGAGTAATCCGTTTTATTAAAGCAGGAAGCAATTACAACAAAATACATGTGATATAGGGGCCTGGCCCTATATAAAAAAAGTGATAAAGTACAGCGCAGACTGGCAGGGGCTGACAGGTATAGGGTCTACTAACAATGAACATGGCAGTACTTGTCAAAGTGCTCAGTCTGCTCTAATTCAGTAACAAAACCAAACTTCCAACAGAAAACAAAGGGTAATCCATGTATTTTAATCAAGACCCTAGTTTTAAAATAGGAACAATTGTATGCTTGTAAATATTTATATAGTATGAACAGTTGTGTGAATTCATGGGTGTACATGCATATCTCTCGGGTCTCTGTGCATGTGTGTCTGTAAACAAGCATGTATGCATGCATGTGTGCCTGTAAATAAGCATGTATGCATGTGTGCCTGTAAATAAGCATGTATGCATGTGTGCCTGTAAATAAGCATGTATGCCTGTAAATAAGCATGTATGCCTGTAAATAAGCATGTATGCCTGTGTGCCTGAATAAGCATGTATGCATGTGTGTCTAAATAAGCATGTATGCATGTGTGTCTAAATAAGCATGTATGCATGTGTGTCTGTAAATAAGCATGTATTCATGTGTGTCTGTAAATAAGCATGTATTCATGTGTGTCTGTAAATAAGCATGTATTCATGTGTGTCTGTAAATAAGCATGTATGCATGTGTGTCTGTAAATAAGCATGTATTCATGTGTGTCTGTAAATAAGCATGTATGCATGTGTGTCTGTAAATAAGCATGTATGCATGTGTGTCTGTAAATAAGCATGTATGCATGTGTGTCTGTAAATAAGCATGTATGCATGTGTGTCTAAATAAGCATGTATGCATGTGTGTCTGTAAATAAGCATGTATGCATGTGTGTCTGTAAATAAGCATGTATGCATGTGTGTCTAAATAAGCATGTATGCATGTGTGTCTGTAAATAAGCATGTATGCATGTGTGTCTAAATAAGCATGTATGCATGTGTGTCTGTAAATAAGCATGTATGCATGTGTGTCTAAATAAGCATGTATGCATGTGTGTCTAAAGCATGTATGCATGTGTGTCTGTAAATAAGCATGTATGCATGTGTGTCTAAATAAGCATGTATGCATGTGTGTCTGTAAATAAGCATGTATGCATGTGTGTCTAAATAAGCATGTATGCATGTGTGTCTGTAAATAAGCATGTATGCATGTGTGTCTAAATAAGCATGTATGCATGTGTGTCTGTAAATAAGCATGTATGCATGTGTGTCTGTAAATAAGCATGTATGCATGTGTGTCTAAATAAGCATGTATGCATGTGTGTCTGTAAATAAGCATGTATGCATGTGGGTCTAAATAAGCATGTATGCATGTGTGTCTGTAAATAAGCATGTATGCATGTGTGTCTAAATAAGCATGTATGCATGTGTGTCTAAAGCATGTATGCATGTGTGTCTGTAAATAAGCATGTATGCATGTGTGTCAAAATAAGCATGCATGTGTGTCTGTAAATAAGCATGTATGCATGTGAGTCATTTAAAGACACATACATGCATGCTTATTTTATTTACAGACACACATACATGCATGCTTATTTACAAAGCATGCATGTGTGTGTCTGTAAATAAGCATGCATGTATGTCGAGGAATTATATGGAGATCTCAGATTAGCCTTTATTTCGCATGTGCACGGCATCAGAGGGTCCAGGATTTATACAGGCGAGTTGCCTTCAGTGCGCATGCGTGCAGTGACCGTAAATGGGGGTGAAAAAAACACAATTTATGCTTGCCTGATAAATGTATTTCTCTTGTGGTGTATCCAGTCCACGGATCATCCATTGCTTGTGGGATATTCTCATTCCCAACAGGAAGTTGCAAGAGGACACCCACAGCAGAGCTGTAATATAGCTCCTCCCCTAACTGTCATAGCCAGTCATTCGACCGAAAACAAGCCGAGAAAGGAGGAACCATAGGGTGCAGTGGTTACTGTAGTTTAAATTTAAAAATTACCTGCCTTAAAATGACAGGGCAGGCCGTGGACTGGATACACCACAAGAGAAATAAATTTATCAGGCAAGCATAAATTGTGTTTTCTCTTGTAAGGTGTATCCAGTCCACGGATCATCCATTACTTGTGGGATACCAATACCAAAGCTAATAGCACACACAAAGTGGAACTCCAGCACTCCAATAATAGAAAAAGGCAATTTATTAAGCAACGTTTCGGGGTCACAGCCCCTTCCTCATGCTATATCTTTATTTAACAACACACCACCATTTAAATACCCTCCACAAGGCGCCAAAATACACCTACATTGGGGGAATGTCTCCCTCTAGTGCAGTGGTTCTCAACCAAAGTGACCTCAAGGCCCGGTAAATTTTAGCTGGACATATCCAGGGCCCGGTAGTTTGGGGGCCCTTTCTTTGGCCCTTAATTTTGGGGGTCCTGGCTCTGGAAGTTGATGGGCCTGTTGGGATTAGGGCAGGGAGGCTACCATGTTCATTTGCATGAATTTGAATACATTTGGGTCAGTGTGAGACAGTTTTCCTGGGGCCTTGATTGGTCTCAGTCTGCCCTTGGTGTGCAGTGGGGGCATGACAGGTCAGGGCCCACCAGCAGGGCTATTACGGCCCGGTACTGGGCCACGGCCCAGCTGTTGAGAAACCAGGCTCTAGTGGTCATTTATGGTTATTATACCAGATGTATATACTATTTCCTTAGGGATATATACTACTAATTTAAAAACAATATACAATGTATACTACTATAGAAAAATATAAGACAATATCAAAAATACATAAATGTATGAAAAATATACAAATGTATAAAAAATATGTAGATGCAGATTGTTACATTTTTTGTATGTTTTACTCTAACACAATTGACATTAGTTCACTTTCTCAAAGCACACTTTCCCAAAATAATCTTGTAGCTATTTGGATAGTCATAGGGGGGAAGTCTATGTAAAAGGCAGACTGTTATTAGATTAAAATCTTGTTATGCAATATTCAAACATAGGATAAAATACTTAGAGAAATATGTTCCTTAGAGAAAGTATATACAAATCATAGTCTCTGTTAAGACCCCTAGGTTGTAGTGTAGCCAGTTGGTGTATCCACCACATTTCCCTTTGTTGGAGGAGTCGTTCCCTATCCACTCCATTTCTATTAGGGCCTACATGGTCTATTATCTGCCACCTCATCTGGCTGACACTATGTCCTTTCTCTAAGAAATGACTTCAGACTGGAGCCTCTTTGTTCTTACACCTGATGTTTGACCTGTGCTGACTCATACGGTCACGGGCCTTACGAGTAGTCTCACCGATATATACCAAAGAACATGGGCATTTAATGAGGTAAATTACATGAGTTGTCTCACAGGTATAAAAACCTTTAATATTATATTTCCTACCACTTTGAGGGTGATGGAAATTTTCTCCTTTAATAATCGAATGGCAACTCATGCAATTGTAACAAGGGAAAGTACCTACCCTCTTTTTACCAGTGAGTGTCTGTTGTATTTTACCCATGGTCCCCAAATCTGTTTTAACAAGCTGGTCCCTTAGGCTCTTAACCCTTTTATAGGCCATGAGTGGTGGATTTTTAAATTGTGTGACTCCCTTGTTGCATTCCTCCAAAATATGCCAATTCTGGCGTATTAGTTTAGCTATTTTATTACTGAGTGGATTATATTGGCTTACAAAAACCATTCTATCCATATTCTTGTCCGTGTTCCTAATCTTAGTTCTATCCAATTCAGTTAAAGTATTATCCAATAGTTTGTCAGGGTATCCCCTATTAGTGAACTTTTCCTTCATTTCTTTAAACCTGTGGGACTTCCTGTCATTTGAGCTCACAATCCTATCTACTCTGAGTAGTTGACTCCTAGGGAGTGACTCTATCAAATTTCTGGGGTGAAAACTATTATATAGTAGGAGGTTATTTTTGTCTGTTTCTTTACAGTGCAGATCAAACTCCAGGAGTCTACCTGCTTTGATGACTTTCGTGTCTAGAAAGGCTACGTGTTCCTCACTGTAGTTTACAGTAAACTCTAAACCTCTTACTTCTATATTAAGCTCTTTAACAAACTGTAAGAGGGACTCCACGTTGCCCGACCATACGCCAAAGACATCATCAATGTAGCGGAGCCATACTGCCCCATATTCTCTAAATAATGCATTTTGATATACACAATTTTCTTCAATTTCCTTCATGAAGAGATTGGTGTATGATGGGGCAACGTTAGAGCCCATAGCAGTGCCTCTTGTCTGGACATACCACTGGTCCTGAAACAAAAAATAGTTCCAGTAAAGGATCAATCTCAAAAGATCTTCAATAAAATTTACCTGACCATGACCATATCCCCTGTCCACCATCAATGTCTTTCTTATAACAGCTATCCCTGTTTCATGTTTTATTGAGGTGTAAAGACTTTTCACATCCATGGTGAACAGGAGATATTTGTCACTTGGAAATTCTAGGGCCTTTGTTTTTTCCAGAAAGTGGTTGGTGTCTTTTAAATAACTTGCCATCTTAATCACTTCTGGCTGAAGTATTCTATCAAGGAACTTGGAAATATTTGTGTATACCGAGTCCACACTCGAGACAATAGGTCTCCCTGGTGGTCTCTGACTGTCCTTGTGGACTTTTGGTACAGTATAGAAGATAGGGTTATGTGGATTATTTACATTTAAAAAATCCATAAGTTTGTTATCTATGATATTTCTATCTACTGCTCTCTGCAAAATACCTGATTTCCTTCTGTATAATATTCAATGGATTCTGTTTCAGTGTCTCATATGTATCCCTATCTCCTAATTGTGATAGTGCCTCCTTGATATAATATGCTCTGTCCATAATGACAGTGGCACCACCTTTGTCTGCCCCCTTGAATATGATGTCACTGTTCTTTTTTAAGTTCTCTAATGAATTTACCTTTGTTGGAGGAGTCGTTCCCTATCCACTCCATTTCTATTAGGGCCTACATGGTCTATTATCTGCCACCTCATCTGGCTGACACTATGTCCTTTCTCTAAGAAATGACATGAGACTGGAGCCTCTTTGTTCTTACACCTGATGTTTGACCTGTGCTGACTCATACGGTCACGGGCCTTACGAGTAGTCTCACCGATATATACCAAAGAACATGGGCATTTAATGAGGTAAATTACATAGCAGTGCCTCTTGTCTGGACATACCACTGGTCCTGAAACAAAAAATAGTTCCAGTAAAGGATCAATCTCAAAAGATCTTCAATAAAATTTACCTGACCATGACCATATCCCCTGTCCACCATCAATGTCTTTCTTATAACAGCTATCCCTGTTTCATGTTTTATTGAGGTGTAAAGACTTTTCACATCCATGGTGAACAGGAGATATTTGTCACTTGGAAATTCTAGGGCCTTTGTTTTTTCCAGAAAGTGGTTGGTGTCTTTTAAATAACTTGCCATCTTAATCACTTCTGGCTGAAGTATTCTATCAAGGAACTTGGAAATATTTGTGTATACCGAGTCCACACTCGAGACAATAGGTCTCCCTGGTGGTCTCTGACTGTCCTTGTGGACTTTTGGTACAGTATAGAAGATAGGGTTACGTGGATTATTTACATTTATGATATTTCTATCTACTGCTCTCTGCAAAATACCTGATTTCCTTCTGTATAATATTCAATGGATTCTGTTTCAGTGTCTCATATGTATCCCTATCTCCTAATTGTGATAGTGCCTCCTTGATATAATATGCTCTGTCCATAATGACAGTGGCACCACCTTTGTCTGCCCCCTTGAATATGATGTCACTGTTCTTTTTTAAGTTCTCTAATGAATTTTTGTCTGTTTTTGAAAAGTTAGATAATTCAATTCTATTACCTTTGTGCCAAATTTTTGAATGGTCTTTTTTCTTATATTGATCTTTAAATTGTGACACCCCATTTTGTACCAATTTGATAAAGGTATTAACCCCATGTTCACTTATATTAGGGTTAAACTTACTCTTTTTCCGAAGGTTGAGATTTTTAAGGGACCATTCATTGGCTGTATCTGCAACATATACCTCTTTACCACAATTCTGCTGTTGAAACCAAATTTTTAATTTAATGTTTCGAAAAAATCTATGCAAATCTTTATCCACTTCAAAAAAATTGGTATTACGATAAGGGCAAAAGGATAATCCCTTATTGAGCATTTTACTTTCATCCTCAGATATTACATAGGAGGAGGCATTTGTAAGCCAATATAATCCACTCAGTAATAAAATAGCTAAACTAATACGCCAGAATTGGCATATTTTGGAGGAATGCAACAAGGGAGTCACATAATTTAAAAAACCACCACTCATGGCCTATAAAAGGGTTAAGAGCCTAAGGGACCAGCTTGTTAAAACAGATTTGGGGACCATGGGTAAAATACAACAGACACTCACTGGTAAAAAGAGGGTAGGTACTTTCCCTTGTTACAATTGCATGAGTTGCCATTCGATTATTAAAGGAGAAAATTTCCATCACCCTCAAAGTGGTAGGAAATATAATATTAAAGGTTTTTATACCTGTGAGACAACTCATGTAATTTACCTCATTAAATGCCCATGTTCTTTGGTATATATCGGTGAGACTACTCGTAAGGCCCGTGACCGTATGAGTCAGCACAGGTCAAACATCAGGTGTAAGAACAAAGAGGCTCCAGTCTCATGTCATTTCTTAGAGAAAGGACATAGTGTCAGCCAGATGAGGTGGCAGATAATAGACCATGTAGGCCCTAATAGAAATGGAGTGGATAGGGAACGACTCCTCCAACAAAGGGAAATGTGGTGGATACACCAACTGGCTACACTACAACCTAGGGGTCTTAACAGAGACTATGATTTGTCTTGTTTTTTCTAAAGTATTATATACTTTCTCTAAGGAACATATTTCTCTAAGCATTTTATCCTATGTTTGAATATTGCATAACAAGATTTTAATCTAATAACAGTCTGCCTTTTACATAGACTTCCCCCCTATGACTATCCAAATAGCTACAAGATTATTTTGGGAAAGTGTGCTTTGAGAAAGTGAACTAATGTCAATTGTGTTAGAGTAAAACATACAAAAAATGTAACAATCTGCATCTACATATTTTTTATACATTTGTATATTTTTCATACATTTATGTATTTTTGATATTGTCTTATATTTTTCTATAGTAGTATACATTGTATATTGTTTTTAAATTAGTAGTATATATCCCTAAGGAAATAGTATATATATCTGGTATAATAACCATAAATGACCACTAGAGGGAGACATTCCCCCAATGTAGGTGTATTTTGGCGCCTTGTGGAGGGTATTTAAATGGTGGTGTGTTGTTAAATAAAGATATAGCATGAGGAAGGGGCTGTGACCCCAAAACGTTGCTTAATAAATTGCCTTTTTCTATTATTGGAGTGCTGGAGTTCCACTTTGTGTGTGCTATTTGCAGATTGTTGGGGGGCTGTGGCAGTGCCCCTGGTCTCCTGTGCACCCAGACCTCTGTGCTGTGCTCACCTTTGGACTGAATACCAAAGCTAAAGTACATGGATGAAGGGAGGGACAAGGCAGGTACTTAAATGGAAGGAACCACTGCCTGTAAAACCTTTCTCCCAAATATAGCCTCCGAAGAAGCAAAAGTATCAAATTTGTAAAATTTTGGAAAAGTATGAAGCGAAGACCAAGTTGCCGCCTTGCAAATCTGTTCAACAGAAGCCTCATTTTTAAAGGCCCAAGTGGAAGCCACAGCTCTAGTGGAATGAGCCGTAATCCTTTCAGGAGGCTGCTGTCCAGCAGTCTCATAGGCTAAGCGGATTATGCTTCTTAGCCAAAAAGAAAGAGAGGTTGCCGAAGCCTTTTGACCTCTCCTCTGTCCAGAGTAGACAACAAACAAAGCAGATGTTTGACGAAAATCTTTAGTAGCTTGTAAGTAAAACTTTAAAGCACGGACCACGTCCAGATTGTGTAATAGACGTTCCTTCTTCGAAGAAGGATTAGGACACAAGGATGGAACAACAATCTCTTGATTGATATTCTTGTTAGATACCACCTTAGGTAAGAACCCAGGTTTGGTACGCAGGACTACCTTATCCGTATGAAAAATCAGATAAGGAGAATCACATTATAAGGCAGATAGCTCAGAGACTCTACGAGCCCAGGAAATAGCTACCAAAAAAAAAACTTTCCAAGATAAAAGTTTGATATCTATAGAATGAAGAGGTTCAAACGGAACTCCTTGAAGAACCTTAAGAACCAAATTTAAGCTCCATGGTGGAGCAACAGGTTTAAACACAGGCTTGATTCTAACTAAAGCCTGACAAAATGCCTGAACGTCTGGAACATCTGCCAGACGCTTGTGCAAAAGAATAGACAGAGCAGAAATCTGTCCCTTTAAGGAACTAGCTGACAATCCTTTTTCCAAACCTTCTTGGAGAAAAGATAATATCCTGACCTTACTCCATGAGTAACCCTTGGATTCACACCAATAAAGATATTTACGCCATATCTTATGTTAAATTTTCCTGGTGACAGGCTTTCGTGCCTGTATTAAGGTATCAATAACTGACTCGGAGAAGCCACGCTTTGATAAAATCAAGCGTTCAATCTCCAGGCAGTCAGCCTCAGAGAAATTAGATTTGGATGGTTGAAAGGACCCTGAATTAGAAGGTCCTGTCTCAGAGGCAGAGACAATGGTGGAAAGGATGACATGTCCACTAGATCTGCATACCAGGTCCTGCGTGGACACGCAGGTGCTATCAGAATCACTGATGCTCTCTCCTGCTTGATCTTGGCAATCAGTCGAGGGAGCAGAGGAAACAGTGGAAACACATAAGCCAGGTTGAAAGACCAGGGCGCTGCTAGAGCATCTATCAGTGTCGCCTTGGGATCCCTGGACCTGGATCCGTAACACGGAAGCTTGGCATTCTGGCGAAACGCCATGAAATCCAGTTCTGGTTTGCCCCAACGATGAATGGGTTGTGCAAAAACCTCCGGATGAAGAGTCTGACGACTTAGAAAATCCGCCTCCCAGTTCTCTACACCTGGGATATGGATAGCTGATAGGTGGCAAGAGTGAATCTCTGCCCAGCGAATTATTTTTGAAACTTCTAACATCGCTAGGGAACTTCTTGTTCCCCCTTGATGGTTGATGTAAGCTACAGTCGTGATGTTGTCCGACTGAAATCTGATGTACCTCAGAGTTGCTAACTGAGGCCAAGCCTGAAGAGCATTGAATATCGCTCTTAGTTCCAGAATATTTATTGGAAGGAGAGACTCCTCCTAAGTCCACGATCCCTGAGCCTTCAGGGAATTCCAGACTGCACCCCAACCTAGAAGGCTGGCATCTGTTGTTACAATTGTCCAATCTGGCCTGCGAAAGGTCATACCTTTGGACAGATGGACCCGAGATAGCCACCAGAGAAGAGAATCCCTGGTCTCTTGGTCCAGATTCAGTTGAGGGGACAAATCTGTGTAATCCCTGTTCCACTGACTGAGCATGCATAGTTGCAGCGGTCTGAGATGTAAGCGTGCAAACGGCACTATGTCCATTGCCACTACCATTAAGCCGATTACTTCCATACACTGACCCACAGAAGGGCGCGGAATGGAATGAAGAACCCGGCAGGAATTTAGAAGCTTTGATAACCTGGACTCCGTCAGGTAAATTTTCATTTCTACAGAATCTATCAGAGTCCCTAGAAAGGAAACTCTTGTGAGTGGGGATAGAGAACTCTTTTCCTCGTTCACTTTCTACCCATGCGACCTCAGAAATGCCAGTACTACGTCCGTATGAGACTTGGCAATTTGGAAGTTTGACGCCTGTATCAGGATGTCGTCTAAATAAGGGGCTACTGCTATGCCCCGCGGCCTTAGCACCGCTAGAAGGGACCCTAGCACCTTTGTGAAAATTCTGGGAGCAGTGGCTAAACCGAACGGAACAGCCACGAACTGGTAATGTTTGTCCAGAAAGGCGAACCTCAGGAACTGATGGTGATCTTTGTGGATAGGAATATGCAGGTACGCATCCTTTAAGTCCACGGTAGTCATGTATTGACCCTCCTGGATCGTTGGTAAAATTGTCCGAATGGTTTCCATTTTGAAAAATGGAACTCTGAGGAATTTGTTGAGAATTTTTAAGTCCAGAATTGGCCTGAAAGTTCCTTCTTTTTTGGGAACTACAAACAGGTTTGAGTAAAAACCCAGTCCTTGTTCCGCTGTTGGAACTGGGTGTATCACTCCCATCTTTAATAGGTCTTCTACGCAACGTAAGAATGCCTGTCTCTTTATCTGGTCTAAAGATAAGCGAGACATGTGGAACCTTCCCCTTGGAGGAAGGTCCTTGAACTCTAGAAGATACCCCTGAGAAACAATTTCTAGTGCCCAGGGGTCCGGAACATCTCTTGCCCAAGCCTGAGCAAAGAGAGAAAGTCTGCCCCCTACTAGATCCGGTCCAGGATCGGGGGCTACCCCTTCATGCTGTCTTGGTAGCAGCAGCAGGCTTCTTGGCCTGTTTGCCCTTGTTCCAGCCTTGCAATGGCTTCCATGCTGGTTTGGGCTGGGATGCGTTACCCTCTTGTCTAATGGCTGTAGAGGTGGAAGTCGGTCCGTTCCTGAAATTGCGAAAGGAACGAAAATTAGACTTATTTTTAGCCTTGAAAGGTCTATCCTGTAGAAGGGCATGGCCCTTTCCCCCAGTGATATCTGAAATAATTTCCTTCAACTCTGGCCCAAATAGGGTCTTACCCTTGAAAGGAATATTAAGTAATTTTGTTTTGGACGACACATCCGCCGACCAAGACTTTAACCAAAGCGCTCTGCGCGCCACAATTGCAAAACCAGAGTTTTTCGCCGCTAATTTAGCTAACTGGAAAGCGGCGTCTGTAATGAAAGAATTAGCCAACTTCAGGGCGTGAATTCTGTCCATGACTTCATCATAAGAAGTCTCCTTTTGGAGCGAGTTTTCTAGTTCCTCAAACCAAAAAGCCGCTGCAGTGGTTACAGGAATAATGCAAAAATTGGTTGAAGAAGAAAACCCTGTTGAACAAAGATTTTCTTAAGTAAACCTTCTAATTTTTTATCCATAGGATCTTTGAAAGCGCAACTGTCTTCTATTGGTATAGTCGTGCGCTTAGCTAGCGTTGAAACTGCCCCCTCTACCTTAGGGACCGTCTGCCATGCGTCCCTTTTAGGGTCAACAATTGGGAACATTTTCTTAAATATAGGAGGGGGAACAAAGGGTACACCTGGCTTCTCCCACTCCTTAGTCACGATATCCGCCACCCTCTTAGGTATCGGAAATGCATCAGTGTGTACTGGGACCTCTAAGAATTTGTCCATTTTACACAATTTTTCAGGGATCACCAAAGGATCACAATCATCAAGTGTAGCTAGGACCTCCTTAAGTAGGGCGCGGAGGTGTTCTAGCTTAAATTTAAATGCTATGGCACCAGGCTCTGCCTGCTGAGAAACTTTCCCTGTGTCAGAAATTTCTCCCTCAGACAGGCCCTCCCTCACCGCCAAGTCAGATTGATGTGAGGGCACTACAGATAAATTATCCTCTGCGTCAGCTTGCTCATTTTCTGTGTTTAAAACTGAGCAATCACGCTTCCTAGGAAAAGCTGGCAGTTTGGATAAAAATGCTGAGAGAGAATTATCCATTACTGTCGCTAACTGTTGCATAGTAATCGCAATTGGTGCGTTAGATGTACTGGGCATCGCTGGTGTTGACACAGAAGGGGAGGATAGCGAGCTATCTTCACACCCTTCAGCTAAAGAATCATCTTGGTCTATATCTTTAAGTGTAATTGTACGGTCCTTAAGCTGTTTGGACGCTATAGCACATTTCACACATAAATTTAATGGGGGAACCACCTTGGCCTTTGAACATAGAGAACATAGGCTATCTGAAGGTTCAGACATGTTTAACAGACTTAAAAGTAACTTCAATGCAATAAAATTTATTTTTGACAAAAACGTTACTGTCTCTTTAAATAATAAAAGTGCACACTTTATTACTGAAACATCAAAAACACATCCAATTTTTATGAAATTTTCACCACAGTGTCATAATGCTTTGAAAAGGTTGCACACAAATTTTCAGACCAATTAACCCCTTAATGCCCAAACCGGAGCTAATAACAGCAGTTAACCGGTTAACACACTACAGTACTCTGCCACAGCTTGCCCTTTGGCTTTTACCTTCCTCAGGGTTATTTTGGTAAGAATATAAGCCTCCCTGGAGCCCTTCCTGATGCCTCCGGACTCCCCACGTGAAGCTGCATGAACTGGCTAGTCAAAACAAGTGCACAATTGAGGCGCGAAAATGAGGCTTCCTTCCTCTGCATACCAGAGTGGAGGGGCCTTTCTGACTAGATTAGGTGTCCAACTAAGTGCCAGGCGCAAATTAATCCCCAAAAGTGTTTTAAGTTGATAAAAAAAACACCTATTTAAGTTGAAAACTTGCTAAAAAGCAATTGATTAGCCCACAATAGTGTCAACCAGCATAAGCCCTTAAAATAAGCCATCCTTTTATTGCTGAATCTAATAACAATGGCTTACCTATCCCAGAGGGAATTTCTGACAGTCTTCTAGCATTACTGGGTCTTGTTAGAAAAATGACTGATCATACCTGAAGCAGTTAAGCCTGCAAACTGTTCTCCCCAACTGATGTTATCTGGTTTCAACAGTCCTGCGTGGGAACAGCAATGGATTTTAGTTACTGGTGCTAAAATCATAGTCCTCTTAGCAGAAATCTTCTTCACTTTCTGCTGCAGAGTAAATAGTACAAGCCGGCACTATTTTAAAATAAACTCTTGATAGAAGAAATAAAAAACTACAACACCACATACTCTTTACCACCCCCGGGGAGATGCTACTAGTTAGAGCGGCAAAGAGAATGACTGGGGGGGGGTGGAGCCTGAGGGGAGCTATATGGACAGCTTTGCTGTGTGCTCTCTTTGCCACTTCCTGTAGGGATTGAGAATATCCCACAAGTAAGGATGAAGCCGTGGACCGGATACACCAATGTAGGAGAAACAGAACATAAATGTATATACACAGGCAGCAGTATATGTGCACAGGTAACGTATGAACATATATAGAGGTAACCTATGTATATATATTTAACATGATATAACAAACAGAACATAAATGTATATACACAGGCAGCAGTATATGTGCACAGGTAACGTATGAACATATATAGAGGTAACCTATGTATATATGTTTAACATGATATAAAGCAGAACATAAATGTATATACACAGGCAGCAGTATATGTGCACAGGTAACGTATGAACATATATAGAGGTAACCTATGTATATATGTTTAACATGATATAACAAACAGAACATAAATGTATATACACAGGCAGCAGTATATGTGCACAGGTAACGTATGAACATATATAGAGGTAACCTATGTATATATATTTAACATGATATAAAGCAGAACATAAATGTATATATACAGGCAGCAGTATATGTGCACAGGTAACGTATGAACATATATAGAGGTAACCTATGTATATATGTTTAACATGATATAAAGCAGAACATAAATGTATATATACAGGCAGCAGTATATGTGCACAAGTAACGTATGAACATATATAGAGGTAACCTATGTATATATATTTAACATGATATAACAAACAGAACATAAATGTATATACACAGGCAGCAGTATATGTGCACAGGTAACGTATGAACATATATAGAGGTAACCTATGTATATATATTTAACATGATATAACAAACAGAACATAAATGTATATACACAGGCAGCAGTATATGTGCACAAGTAACGTATGAACATATATAGAGGTAACCTATGTATATATGTTTAACATGATATAAAACAGAACATAAATGTATATACACAGGCAGCAGTATATGTGCACAGGTAACGTATGAACATATATAGAGGTAACCTATGTATATATGTTTAACATGATATAACAAACAGAACATAAATGTATATACACAGGCAGCAGTATATGTGCACAAGTAACGTATGAACATATATAGAGGTAACTTTTTAAGATAGAAGTTTGGGAAAACTTGCTAATGGGTGATGCAAACGTTTGATTACAGATTTTTGGGAATGCG
This sequence comes from Bombina bombina, assembly GCF_027579735.1. Lineage (NCBI taxonomy): Eukaryota > Metazoa > Chordata > Amphibia > Anura > Bombinatoridae > Bombina > Bombina bombina. The sequence goes on along the minus strand of NC_069504.1, from coordinate 19,691,356 downwards.
AGGGGTTAAAGGGCCACTAAACCCAAAATCTTTCTTTCATGATTCAGATAGAGAATACAAATTTAAACAACATTACAATTTACTTCTATTATTTATTTTGCTTCATTTTTTAGATATCCTTAGTTGAAGAAAAAGCATTGCACATGGTGAGCCAATCACACGAGGCTTCTATGTGCAGCAACCAATCAGCAGCTACTGAGCATATCTAGATATGCTTTTCAGCAAAGAATATCAAGAGAATAAAACAAATTATGTAATATAAGTAAATTAGAAAGATGTTTAAAATTGCATTCTCTTTCTAAATCATGAAAGAAAAAATGTGGGTTTCATGGCCCTTTAAGGACACAATGTACAAATTGTCCCTCTGTCTGTAATGGGGGATAACTATAAAAATGCTAGGAGGATGCATATGATAGAGAGCTTTAGCACTGAAACAGACCGGGTTTTATCCTGTTAAGAGACTTAATGGGGAAGTGTAATGCTTTAATTAATCCTAATTTGCAGATGACAACATCTTGAATGAACCCGTTTCCCTACGATGTCTGCAGGCTAAATACACGCAGAAGCCCCTCCCGCCCCCCTTTTGAGAAAGGAAGGGGTTACAATCCTCCTCGAGCAGGCGGAATCCCTGAGAAAAAAAATTTGGAAGCATTAATTCTGCAGCTTTGCCCCTTTTCAAAGTGTTTCACGGTTCAGCAGTCGCAGAATATCTTGGTTTATGTGCTCTGTATACAAAGGTTATGTTAAAAAGGCAGCCAGGCTGTATTCGGATTAAGTGCAACACCCAGTTACAGTGAGCTCAGGCGGCAGAACCTGCCAGTCTCATATCATTTGTGTTATGTCCAGGGGTGCCCTGTGTACATTTCTAGCTTGTGACAACATCTGCTTTTGCTTAGGAGTTTGTCCGATAAACTATAAAATACAAAATCATTCACGTTAGATGTGACTCTCAGCAATAGATTCTATGAATTAGAAAGAGAAGGATGATTTTCTCGTGTTTACCAGCTCAGCTAGGTGCTGAGCCCCCCATACAGAGGAACCTACAACTGCTCGGCATAAATTACCAGGGCTGCTTGGCTATAAATACATTTTCTATAGGGGCACAGCATGAAACATCTAGCGCTAAGCGGTGTCTGGTCAGCACATTAGGTAATTGGTCAAGAGAGACCTGACTTTGCGTCACACAGGAGGGATCTCCGTCACTGAAAGAAGTGCAGCAGATATTGCATGTGGGTACCATAGCACAGAGATTCTCAGCTGTTTAGCTGACTTAGATTTACAGAAGAGGGGCATAAAACTGAGCTATTGAGTTTACCTGTGCTTAGCCCACGTCTTAGAAAAGCAGAAAACAGGGAAGCAACTGTCACTTTATTTCACATGTGACAGGTCTGTTGGTATGCACTGACACCCCCCCCCCACAAGCCCTGAACTGCCCCCCCCCCAAATCCCGACACAACCAACACAAGCCCCGACACAACCAACGCAAGCCCAAACACACCCCACAAAAGCCCCAACCCCCCCCCCCCACAAGCCCAAGACAAGCACCGGCACAACCACCGACACTCCCCCCACAAGCACCGACAACCCCCCCACAAGCCCCAACACAAGAACCGACACACCAACACAAGCATATTTAAAAAAAAAAAAAAGCAATAAAATGTTCTGTTAAGAGGAAAATAAATAATGTGAGCAGTCTGCCTTCTCACTTGTAGCTAGCACCTAGAAAGCATTCCGTTTGCTAGACTCCTGTGTATGCTCAGTTCACTAAACCGACTGTCCTGGATGCAGAAATCTTGTGAAGTAAAACACAGCAAACTGGAGAAGTATCAAAATAGCATTGATTCCCAAGCACACACACTGTGATTAGCAACTAGCAGGGCCTTAGGATAAAATCAAACAACATTTAAAAGTGAAACAATGGTTTGCAAATTATCAGGAAATCAATAGTGCTCATTTCACAGCTCCCATTTAAATACAGCATTTAGTTATCAGCTATTTATAACTTTAAGAAGTTTTGGAATGTTGTCAGCAGCCTTTATAAAGAGAGAACAGAAATCCACAGACAAAATCTACACCTGACAGCAGATTGCACCGCAGCATACTGATGTATAAAGATGAGATGTATAGACCGCTACACACTGGTGGGAAAGGCCGAGGTGCACAGGCTGGCGGGGTGGGAGAGACAAAGGGGCACAGGCTGGCATGGTGGAAGAGACAAAGGGGCACAGGCTGGCAGGGTGGAAGAGGCCGTGGGGCACAGGCTGGCGAGGTGGAAGAGGCCGTGGGGCACAGGCTGGCGGGGTGGAAGAGGCCGTGGGGCACAGGCTGGCGGGGTGGAAGAGGCCGTGGGGCACAGGCTGGCAGGGTGGAAGAGACAAAGGGGCACAGGCTGGCAGGGTGGAAGAGGCCGTGGGGCACAGGCTGGCAGGGTGGAAGAGGCCGTGGGGCACAGGCTGGCAGGGTGGAAGAGGCCGTGGGGCACAGGCTGGCGGGGTGGAAGAGGCCGTGGGGCACAGGCTGGCGGGGTGGAAGAGGCCGTGGGGCACAGGCTGGCGGGGTGGAAGAGGCCGTGGGGCACAGGCTGGCGGGGTGGAAGAGACAAAGGGGCACACAGGCTGGTGAGGCAGGCAGCAGAGGGTCACAGGCTGGTGGGGTGGGAGAGACAAAGGGGCACACAGGCTGGTGAAGTGGGAGAGACAAAGGGGTACACAGGCTGGTGAGGCAGGCAGTAGAGGGTCACAGGCTGGTGAAGTGGGAGAGACAAAGGGGCACACAGGCTGGTGAGGCAGGCAGTAGAAGGGCACACAAGCTGGTGGGGTGGGAGAGACAAAGGGGCACACAGGCTGGTGGTGTGGGAGAGACAAAGGGGCACACAGGCTGGTGGTGTGGGAGAGACAGTAGGGCACACAGGCTGGTGGTGTGGGAGAGACAAAGGGGCACACAGGCTGGTGGTGTGGGAGAGACAAAGGGGCACACAGGCTGGTGGTGTGGGAGAGACAGTTGGGCACACAGGCGGTGGGAGAGACAGTGGGGCACACAGGCTGGTGGGGTGGGAGAGACAGTGGGGCACACAGGCTGGTGGGGTGGGAGAGACAAAGGGGCACACAGGCTGGTGGGGTGAGAGAGACAAAGGGGCACACAGGCTGGTGGGGTGGGAGAGACAGTGGGGCACACAGGCTGGTGACCATGACTTGAGCCAAAGCGCTCTTCGCGCCATGATGGCAAAACCTGAGTTTTTCGCCGCTAGTTTAGCTAACTGGAAAGCGGCATCAGTGATAAAAGAATTAGCCAGCTTTAGAGCATGAATTCTATCCATGACCTCATCGTATGAAGTCTCCCTCTGGAGCGACTCCTCCAGGGCCTCGAATCAAAAAGCCACTGCAGTAGTTACAGGAATTATGCAGGCAATTGGTTGAAGTAGAAAACCTTGCTGAACAAAAATTTTCTTCAGCAATCCTTCCAATTTTTTATCTATAGGATCTTTGAAAGCACAACTGTCCTCTATTGGTATAGTTGTACGCTTAGCAAGTGTTGAAACAGCCCCCTCTACCTTAGGGACCGTCTGCCACTCGTCTCGCCTGGGGTCATTTATGGGGAACATTTTCTTAAAGATAGGGGGGAGAACAAAGGGTACACCTGGTCTCTCCCACTCCCTAGTCACAATATCCGCCACCCTCTTTGGGATCGGAAATGCCTCAGTGTATACGGGGACCTCTAAAAACCTGTCCATCTTACACAATTTTTCTGGGACCACCATGGGGTCACAATTCCCAAGCGTAGCTAAAACCTCCTTAAGCAGTACGCGGAGGTGTTCCAGCTTAAATTTAAACGCTAAGGAATCTGAATCTGCCCGCTGAGAAACTTTTCCTGTATCAGAAATTTCTCCCTCAGACAGACCTTCCCTCACTGCTACTTCTGAGTATTGTGAGGGTACTACAGATAAATTATCCACAGCGTCTGATTGCTCATCCTCTGTATTTAAAACTGAGCTATCGCGCTTTCTTGGAAAAACTGGCAGTTTGGATAAAAATGCTGCAAGTGAATTATCCATCACTGCTGCTAATTGTTGTAAAGTAATAGGGGCCAATGCGCTAGAGGTACTAGGCATCGCTTGCGCGGGCGTAACTGGTGTCGACACATGGGGAGAGGAAGAAGGACTATCCTCATTACCCTCTGTTAAAGAATCATCTTGGGCTACATTTTTAAGTGTCACTGGATGGTCTTTAAAATGCTTAGATGTTTTAGCACACTTTACACATGCAATGGGGGTACCGCCATGGCATTTAAACATAAATAACAAGGTCTATCTGAAGTCTCAGACATGTTTGACAGACTTATACAGCACTACAATACAGAAAAAAATAACTTTTTGAAAAAACGTTACTGTGTCTTTAACCCCTTAACGACCGAGGACGTGCAGGGTATGTCCTCAGAAAAAAGGCAGTTAACGCCTGAGAACGTACCCTGCACGTCCTCGGTGTGGAAAGCAGCTGGAAGCGATCCTGCTCGCTTCCAGCTGCTTTCCGGTTATTGCAGTGATGCCTCGATATGGAGGCATCCTGCAATAACCTTTCACGGCCATCCGATGCAGAGAGAGACACTCTGTGGCCCTCTCTGCACCGGACATCGATGGCCGGTATCGTTGGTGGGTGGGAGCCGGTGTGGGAGGTGGGTGGCGGCCATCGATGGCCCTGGTCATGTGGAGGGGGGCGGGATCGTGGGCGGGTAAGCCCGGGGGCGCGCGCGGGCGCGCGCACGTGCATGAGGGGGCGGGCGCGTGCACGGGGAGGGAGCGGGTGGGAACCGCTACACTACGGAAAAAATGTGTCCCAAAACAATAAAAGTGGGACAAAATTTAAATAAATAAAAAAGCCCTTAGGTGTGATTTAGGTGGTGGGGGTTGGTCCGTGGGGGGGGGGGGGATTGAGCTACACTACAGAATTTTTTTTTTTTAAAAATAAACATTTGATTGTTCAAAATGGGTACTGGCAGACAGCTGCCAGTACCCAAGATGGCCCCCAATAAGGCTGAGAGGGAGGCTTAGAGAGCTGTTTTGGGGGGGGATCAGGGAGGTTGGGGGGTTAAGGGGGGATCCTAAACACAGCATATGTAAATATGCTTTTTTTTTTTCTTAAAAAATAAAAAAAAACCTTTTATTTTAGTACTGGCAGACTTTCTGCCAGTACTTAAGATGGCGGGGACAATTGTGGGGTGGGGGAGAGAAGGGAGCTGTTTGGGAGGGATCAGGGGGTGGGATGTGTCAGGTGGGAGGCTGATCTCTACACTAAAGCTAAAATTAACCCTGCAAGCTCCCTACAAACTACCTAATTAACCCCTTCACTGCTAGCCATAATACACGTGTGATGCGAAGCAGCATTTAGCGACTTTCTAATTACCATAAAGCAACGCCAAAGTCATATATGTCTGCTATTTCTGAACAAAGGGCATCCCAGAGAAGCATTTACAACCATTTGTGCCATAATTGCACAAGCTGTTTGTAAATAATTTCAGTGAGAAACCTAAAATTGTGAAAAAATTAACGTTTTTTTTTTTTACTTTGATCGCATTTGGCGGTGAAATGGTGGCATGAAATATACCAAAATGGGCCTAGATCAATACTTGGGGTTGTCTACTACACTAAAGCTAAAATTAACCCTAGAAGCTCCCTACATGCTCCCTAATTAACCCCTTCAATGCTGGGCATAATACACGTATTGTGCGCAGTGGCATTTAGCAGCCTTCTAATTACCAAAAAGCAAAGCCAAAGCCATATATGTCTGCTATTTCTGAACAAAGGGGATCCCAGAGAAGCATTTACAACCATTTATTCTATAATTGCATAAGTTGTTTGTAAATAATTTCAGTGAGAAACCTAAAGTTTGTGAAAAAATTTGTGAAAAAGTGAACAATTTTTTTTATTTGATCGCATTTGGAGGTGAAATGGTGGCATGAAATATACCAAAATGGGTCTAGATCAATGCTTTGGGATGTCTTCTAAAAAAAAATATATACATGTCAAGGGATATTCAGGGATTCCTGAAAGATATTAGTGTTCCAATGTAACTAGCGCTAATTTTGAAAAAAAGTGGTTTGGAAATAGCAAAGTGCTACTTTTATTTAGTGCCCTATAACTTGCAAAAAAAGCAAAGAAGATGTAAACATTGGGTATTTCTAAACTCAGGACAAAATGTATAAACTATTTAGCATGGGTGTTTATTGGTGGTTGTAGATGTGTAACAGATTTTGGGGGTCAAAGTTAGAAAAAGTGTGTTTTTTTCCATTTTTCCTTCATATTTTATAATGTTTTTTATAGTAAATTATAAGATATGATGAAAATAATGGTATCTTTTGAAAGTCCATTTAATGGCGAGAAAAACGGTATATAAAATTACAGCTAAACACAAACACCGCAAAAATGTAAAAATAGCCTTGGTCCCAAACGGACAAAAAATGGAAAAGTGCTGCGGTCATTAAGGGGTTAAATAATAAAAAGAACACACTTTTTTTTCCAAATCACCAAAAAACATCCGATCTTTATGAAAATTTCACCACATCATCCCAATGCTTTGAAATGATTGCACACAAATGTTTAAATCAATTAACCCCTTATTGACCAAACCGGAGCAATTGCAGTAAACAACCGGTTTAACACACTACAGCACGGTGCCACAATCTTGCTGCGGCCCTACCTTCCCTTAGGGTTATTTGTAGCAGAAATATAAGCCTCCTTGATGTCCTCCTGCACTCTACACATGAAGGACTCTACACATGAAGCTGCATGAGCAATCTTGAAAATCAACTGCGCAACTGAGGCGCGAAAATGAGCCCCCCCCCTTCAGTCCAGAGTTATGGGGCCTTCCTAAGTCAGACTAGGCGTCTGATAATATGCCAGGCGAAATAAAAACCCCAAAAAGTGTTTACAACGTTTCAAACACTTAATAAATATAATATTCCATCAATAAAATAATCGATTTAGCCCATCACAGTGTCTACCAGTATTTAAGCCCTTAACTGAAGCCATCCTTCTATACTGCGTTTCAGAAAATGGCTTACCTTCCCTCATGGGGATCTCTGTCAGTCTTCTAGCATTACCAGGTCTTGTTAGAAATAAATGACTGAGCATACCTTAAGCAGTTAAGCCTGCAAACTGTTCCCCCCAACTGAAGTTCTCCGGTACTCAACAGTCCTGTGTGGGAACAGCAATGGATTTTAGTTACAACATGCTAAAATCTTTTTCCTCTCAGCAGAAATCTTCATCACTTTCTGCCTCAGAGTAAATAGTACAAACCGGCACTATTTTAAAATAAACTCTTGATTGAAGAAATAAAAACTACAAATCTACCACCACAAACTCTTTACCCTCCCGTGGAGATGCTACTTGTTAGAGCGGCAAAGAGAATGACTGGGGGGGGCGGAGCCTGAGGGGAGCTATATGGACAGCTTTGCTGTGTGCTCTCTTTGCCACTTCCTGTAGGGATTGAGAATATCCCACAAGTAAGGATGAATCAGTGGACTGAATACACCAAGTAAGAGAAACATTGGCCTATTTTAACTGAATGTAATCCAGGGGTTATTGAATTTCAATCCCCCCCTATGCCAGCTTATAAGCAGGGTTTAAGCTTAAGCAAACAGCTTATCAAGGCTGATATTGGCCCTAGTAGGTTTACTATACAAAGTGTAATAGGTAATAAAAAAGAAGGCTGTTACCCATGTCTTAATTGCTCCTGCTGCAATAATATGTCTAAAGGCTCATTTTTTTATCATCCGGTAACAGGGAAAAAAATTAATATTAGAGGCTATCATTCATGCTATACTCAATTTGTTGTATATATGATTAAATGCCCTTGTGGGCGTGGCTATGTCGGAGAGACGACAAGAAACATCAAAGACTGAATTATAGAACATAAGAGTAGTATTGGGACAGGTAATAAAAAAGCCCCAGTAGCACATCACTTTAAGATGGGTCATTTTATAAACGAGTTAAGATTCCAAATTATTGAAAGTCTACCTAGACCCCGCAGAGGGGGTAATAGAGAACAGCTGTTAAAACAGTGCAAGGCTTTCTGGATTTTTAAATTGGGAACTCTTGAACCCAATGGTCTCAATAGAGATTGGGACCTCTCTGTCTTTCTATGAAATATGTATTCCACTTCTTTATATTTAATAGGTAGTGATTGCATATGTAAATACTATGTGATTTTGGTAAAGTATTTATATGCTGAATTTTGATATATATAAAATATGGCTTACCAAACAGTTAGGAGAAATGTTACATTGTTTTTATGTTTGTAATATATTCACTTTGATATACTGAAACCTATAGGGTTAAATAGAAAAATTGTGGTTTAGCGCCACCTAGTGGTATATGTCTATATATAGAATTAAATCATTTTATTTGTGAGCATGATTAAGGAAACTTATTCCGAAACGTCGCTGCTACTTGTCTCTGTGTAAAGTTTTCTAATAAACGTTTGTTTGCTGTCACTCACGTTTGGATTTTTTGTATGCCGTTGGAGCCTGGAGTGAGGCCCCTGAGTGAATCTGCATGTTCCTGACCGCTGTTGTGCTGGACTGAATTTTGTTTGTTTTTATAGTTGTACGCTTAGCCAGAGTAGAAATAGCTCCCTCCACCTTAGGGACCGTCTTCCATGAGTCCTTTATGGTGTCAGAAATGGGGAACATTTTCTTAAAAACAGGAGGGGGAGCGAACGGAATACCTGGTCTATCCCACTCCTTAGTAACAATGTCCGAAATCCTCTTAGGGACCGGAAAAACATCAGTGTAAACAGGAACCTCTAAATATTTGTCCATTTTACACAATTTCTCTGGAACGACAATAGGATAACAATCATCCAGAGTAGCTAAAACCTCCCTGAGCAATAAACGGAGGTGCTCTAGCTTAAATTTAAATGCCGTCATATCTGAATCTGTCTGAGGGAACATCTTTCCTGAATCAGAAATCTCTCCCTCAGACAGCAAATCCCTCATCCCTACCTCAGAACATTGTGAGGGAATATCGGATACGGCTACTAAAGCGTCAGAAGGCTCAGCATTTGTTCTTAACCCAGAGCTACTGCGCTTCCCTTGCAACCCTAGCAGTTTAGATAAAACCTCTGTGAGGGTAGTATTCATAACTGAAGCCATATCTTGCAAGGTGAAAGAATTAGACGCACTAGAAGTACTTGGCGTCGCTTGTGCGGGCGTAACTGGTTGTGACACTTGGGGAGAACTAGATGGCGAAACCCGATTTCCTTCTGTCTGAGAATCATTTAATGCCAAATTCTTATAAGTCAAAATATGCTGTTTGCCATTTATAGACATATCAGTACAATTGGGACACATTCTTAGAGGGGGTTCCACAGTGGCTTCTAAACAAATTGAACAATGAGTTTCCTCAGTGTCAGACATGTTTAACAGGCTAGTAATGAAGCAAGCAAGCTTGGAAAACACTATTTAATGAAAAAAACACAATTTGCAAAAACGGTACTGTACCTTTAAGAGAAAAACAATTTATGCTTACCTGATAAATGTATTTCTCTTGTGGTGTATCCAGTCCACGGATCATCCATTACTTGTGGGATATTCTCCTTCCCAACAGGAAGTTGCAAGAGGATCACCCACAGCAGAGCTGCTATATAGCTCCTCCCCTAACTGCCATATCCAGTCATTCGACCGAAAACAAGCAGAGAAAGGAGAAACCATAGGGTGCAGTGGTGACTGTAGTTTAAATTAAAAAATACCTGCCTTAAAATGACAGGGCGGGCCGTGGACTGGATACACCACAAGAGAAATAAATTTATCAGGTAAGCATAAATTATGTTTTCTCTTGTAAGGTGTATCCAGTCCACGGATCATTACTTGTGGGATACCAATACCAAAGCTAAAGTACACGGATGAAGGGAGGGACAAGGCAGGTACTTAAATGGAAGGTACCACTGCCTGTAAAACCTCTCTCATAAAAATAGCCTCCGAAGAAGCAAAAGTATCAAATTTGTAGAATTTTGAAAAAGTATGAAGCGAAGACCAAGTCGCCGCCTTGCAAATCTGTTCAACAGAAGCCTCATTTTTAAAGGCCCATGTGGAAGCCACAGCTCTAGTAGAATGAGCTGTAATCTTTTCAGGAGGCTGCTGTCCAGCAGTCTCATAGGCTAAGCGGATTATGCTTTTTAGCCAAAAAGAAAGAGAGGTTGCCGAAGCCTTTTGACCTCTCCTCTGTCCAGAGTAGACAACAAACAAAGCAGATGTTTGACGAAAATCTTTAGTAGCCTGTAAGTAAAACTTTAAAGCACGAACCACGTCCAGATTGTGTAAGACACGTTCCTTCTTTGAAGAAGGATTAGGACACAAAGACGGAACAACAATCTCTTGATTGATATTCTTTTTAGATACCACCTTAGGTAAAAACCCAGGTTTGGTACGCAGAACTACCTTATCTGCATGGAAGATCAGATAAGGAGAATCACATTGTAAGGCAGGAAACTCTACAAGCCGAGGAAATAGCTACCAAAAAAAGAACTTTCCAAGATAAAAGTTTGATATCTATGGAATGAAGAGGTTCAAACGGAACCCCCTGAAGAACTTTAAGAACCAAATTTAAGCTCCAAGATGGAGCAACAGGTTTAAACACAGGCTTGATTCTAACTAAAGCCTGACAAAATGCCTGAACGTCTGGAACATCCGCCAGACGCTTGTGCAAAAGAATAGACAGCGCAGAAATCTGTCCCTTTAAGGAACTAGCGGACAATCCTTTTTCCAATCCTTCTTGGAGAAAAGATAATATCCTGGGAATCCTGACCTTACTCCATGAGTAGCCCTTGGATTCACACCAATAAAGATATTTACGCCATATCTTATGATAGATTTTCCTGGTGACAGGCTTTCGTGCCTGAATTAAGATATAAATGACCAACTCGGAGAAACCACGCTTTGATAAAATCAAGCGTTCAATCTCCAGGCAGTCAGCCTCAGAGAAATTAGATTTGGATGGTTGAAAGGACCTTGAAGTAGAAGGTCCTGTCTCAGCGGCAGAGTCCATGGTGGAAAGGATGACATGTCCACCAGATCTGCATACCAAGTCCTGCGTGGCCACGCAGGCGCTATCAAGCTCACCGATGCTCTCTCCTGCTTGATCTTGGCAATCAGACGAGGGAGCAGAGGAAACGGTGGAAACACATAAGCCAGGTTGAAGGACCAAGGCGTTGCCTTGGGGTCCCTGGACCTGGATCCGTAACAAGGAAGCTTGGTGTTCTGGCGAGACGCCATGAGATCCAGTTCTGGTTTGCCCCAGCTATGAATCAATTGGGCAAACACCTCCGGATGGAGCTCCCACTCCCCCGGATGAAAAGTCTGTCGACTTAGAAAATCCGCCTCCCAGTTCTCTACACCTGCGATATGGATAGCTGATAGGTGGCAATAGTGAATCTCTGCCCAGCGAATTATCTTTGAGACTTCTAACATCGCTAGGGAACTCCTTGTTCCCCCTTGATGGTTGATGTAAGCCACAGTCGTGATGTTGTCCGACTGAAATCTGATGAACCTCAGAGTTGCTAACTGAGGCCAAGCCTGAAGAGCATTGAATATCGCTCTCAGTTCCAGAATATTTATTGGAAGGAGTGACTCCTCCTGAGTCCACGATCCCCGAGCCTTCAGGGAGTTCCAGACTGCACCCTAACCTAGAAGGCCTGGCATCTGTCATTACAATTGTCCAATCTGGCCTGCGAAAGGTCATACCTTTGGACAGATGGACCAGAGATATCCACCAGAGAAGAGAATCCCTGGTCTCTTGATCCAGATTTAGTAGAGTGGACAAATCTGTGTAATCCCCATTCCACTGACTGAGCATGCAGAGTTGCAGCGGTCTGAGATGTAGGCGTGCAAACGGCACTATGTCCATTGCCGCTACCATTAAGCTGATTACTTCCATGCACTGAGCCACCGAAGGGCGAGGAATGGAATAAAGAACACGGCAGGAATTTAGAAGTTTTGATAACCTGGACTCCGTCAGGTAAATTTTAATTTCTACAGAATCTATCAGAGTCCCTAGGAAGGAAACTCTTGTGAGGGGGGATAGAGAACTCTTTTCCTCGTTCACCTTCCACCCATGCGACCTCAGAAATGCCAACACTATGTCCGTATGAGACTTGGCAATTTGGAAGTTTGACGCCTGAATCAGGATGTCGTCTAAATAAGGGGCCACTGCTATGCCCCGCGGCCTTAGAACCGCCAGAAGCGACCCCAGAACCTTCGTAAAAATTCTTGGGGCTGTAGCTAACCCAAAGGGAAGATCTACAAACTGGTAATGCCTGTCTAGGAAGGCAAACCTGAGAAACCGATGATGATCTCTGTGTATCGGAATGTGAAGATAAGCATCCTTTAAATCCACTGTAGTCATGTATTGACCCTCCTGGATCATAGGTAGGATGGTACGAATAGTCTCCATCTTGAATGATGGAACTCTGAGGAATTTGTTTAAGATCTTTAGATCCAAAATTCGTCTGAAGGTTCCCTCTTTTTTGGGAACCACAAACAGATTTGAGTAAAATCCCTGTCCCTGTTCCTCCTTTGGAACTGGATGGATCACTCCCATTACTAGGAGGTCTTGTACACAGTGTAAGAATGCCTCTCTCTTTATCTGGTTTGCAGATAATTGTGAAAGGTGAAATCTCCCTTTTGGGGGGAAGCTTTGAAGTCCAGAAGATATCCCTGGGATATAATTTCCAACGCCCAGGGATCCTGAACATCTCTTGCACACGCCTGGGCGAAGAGCGAAAGTCTGCCCCCTACTAGATCCGTTACCGGATAGGGGGCCGTTCCTTCATGCTGTCTTAGAGGCAGCAGCAGGCTTTTTGGTCTGCTTACCTTTGCTCCAGGTCTGGTTAGGTCTCCAGACCGTCTTGGACTGAGCAAAAGTTCCCTCTTTTTTTGCATTAGAGGAAGTTGATGCCGCACTTGCCTTGAAGTTTCGAAAGGCACGAAAATTAGACTGTTTGGCCCTTGATTTGGACCTATCCTGAGGAAGGGCATGACCTTTTCCTCCAGTGATATCAGCAATAATCTGAAGGGAATGTTAAGCAGCTTAGACTTTGAAGTAATGTCAGCTGACCATGATTTAAGCCATAGCGCTCTGCGCGCCTGGATAGCAAAACCAGAATTCTTAGCCGTTAGTTTAGTCAAATGAACAATGGCATCAGAAACAAAAGAATTGGCTAGCTTAAGTGCTCTAAGCTTGTCAAGTATGTCATTCAATGGAGTCGCTACCTTTAAAGCCTCTTCCAGAGATTCAAACCAGAACGCCGCAGCAGCAGTGACAGGAGCAATGCATGCAAGGGGCTGTAGGATAAAACCTTGTTGAATAAACATTTTCTTAAGGTAACCCTCTAACTTTTTATCCATTGGATCTAAGAAAGCACAACTGTCCTCGACAGGGATAGTAGTACACTTTGCTAGAGTAGAAACTGCTCCCTCCACCTTAGGAACTGTCTGCCATAAGTCCCGTGTGGTGGCCTCTATTGGAAACATTTTTCTAAAAATAGGAGGGGGAGAAAACGGCACACCTGGTCTATCCCATTCCTTAGTAATAATTTCTGTAAACCTTTTAGGTATTGGAAAATTATCAGTGCACGCCGGCACTGCATAGTATTTATCCAGTCTACACAATTTCTCTGGCACTGGAATTGTATCAGTCATTCAGAGCAGCTAAAACCTCCCTGAGTAACACGTGGAGGTGTTCAAGCTTAAATTTAAATGTAGAAATATCAGAATCAGGTTGCATCATCTTCCGAGTCAGAAACATCACCCACAGAAAGAAGCTCTCCTTCTTCAGCTTCTGCATATTGTGAGGCAGTATCAGACATAGCTCTTAAAGCGTCAGTATGCTCTGCATTTCGTCTAACTCCAGAGCTATCTCGCTTTCCTCTAAATTCAGGTAGTCTGGCTAATACCGCTGACAGTGTATTATCCATGACTGCTGCCATGTCTTGTAAAGTAAACGCTATGGGCGCCCTAGATGTACTTGGCGCCATTTGAGCGGGAGTCCCTTGAGCGGGAGTCAAAGGATCTGACACGTGGGGAGAGTTAGTCGGCATAACTTCCCCCTCGTCAGATTCCTCTGGTGATAAATTTTTTAAAGACATAATATGATCTTTATTGCTTAAAGTGAAATCAGTACATTTGGTACACATTCTAAGAGGGGGTTCCACCATGGCTTTTAAACATAATGAACAAGGAGTTTCCTCTATGTCAGACATGTTTGTACAGACTAGCAATGAGACTAGCAAGCTTGGAAAACACTTTAAATCAAGTTAACAAGCAAATATAAGAAACGGTACTGTGCCTTTAAGAGAAACAAATTTTGTCAGAATTTGAAAAACAGTGAAAAAAGGCAGTAAATCAAACGAAATTTTTACAGTGTGTATAATAAGCTAACAGAGCATTGCACCCACTTGCAAATGGATGATTAACCCATTTATTTTTGCTGTGGCTCTTGTCCATTGTGAGAAAGTATGCACCAATGAGACTTATGCACCACTTTGATACCTACAACTAACATAGCAGTGTGTTTGGCTAAGACTGTGCTTTACAAGCTTTCTGCATTTACGATTCCAGTTTTGAAAAAATGTGTTGAACTTTGCTTTACTGCATTCTACTAACGCAACTGCTTGCATCTATAGTATGCTTGGATGGGACTGTGACTCATAAGCTTAACGCATTAACAAAACTGCATTTGCAATTATTGGATAAATGTGCTAAACACTGCTTTACTGTATCTTGCTAACGCAACTGTCTGCATTTACTTATTGCCTGGCATTTACATCTTGTGCTATTTGTGATCTACAGTCTCTGGACTTATTTTGTGGTGCACCACGATAAGATTTTGTTCTTTTGCTGCAAATTGGGGTACCCCTTTTTATGATGTATGTATGTGTGTGTATGAATGATTAATTGAATGTATATTTGTGTATATTTATTTGTGAACCATATATATATATATAAATATATCTTTTTTGCACTGAATTTACTGGTCTTGTGTCTATATGTGCTTTTTATCCTAGATTTTGAGATTGCACTTAATTGTGGAATCTTCTCTCTTTTTTCTGTCTTTTGAACATATAGTTTTCTAGGTTGCACTATAGTAAAATGTATTATCCTAAAGGAGAGCTTTACTAAATAGTTTTTGTGTGTTTAAAAAAGCAATAGACCCCCAAATGAAAAAAAAATGGATTGATAATTGTCTAAAACCGGTTAAAAACCCCTAAAGCACCTTGCCACAGCTCTGCTGTGGCCCTACCTGCCCTTAGGAAGCTATAATATGGGGTTTAAAGCTTCAATTAGTCCCTCAGAAGACTATCAGGACCTCAGGAGAAGTTGCTTGCTGCTTGTAAATGTAGGCCCCGCCCACCTCACTTGATGTTGCTGGGGCCTACACAAAACTAACAAAACCTGCCAGAAAGCCATGTGGGTTATAAACAACCCCAAAGAACCCTCAAGAAAATGTCCCATAAAACAGAAAACGTTACTCCCAGACACAAAAACGTTTGTCCCAAATTCACATAACAAACTGAGTGCCCACAAAAAATTAACCCTTTATGCAAGCTAGTAAAAACCTCTGATAACACTAGGATTACTGCTTCCTCTTCCCCTAATGGGGACACTGTCAGCCTTTCTGAGTTAAGTCTCTGCAGAAAATATGACTGAACATACCTCATTGTTGTATAGCAAGAAACTGTTCCTCACACTGAAGTTTTCCTGTACGCCTCAGCTTCTGTGGGAACAGCAGTGGACCTTAGTTACAAATGCTAAGATCATCATCCTCCAGGCAGAAATCTTCATCTATGTCCTGCCTGAGAGTAAATAGTACAACACCAGTACCATTTAAAAATAACAAACACTTGATTGAAGATAAAATAAAACTAACAGTTTAACACCTCTTCTCTTTACTCTTCCTGCTTAGAGCCAGCAAAGAGAATGACTGGAGGGTGGAGTTAAGGGGGGAGCTATATAGACAGCTCTGCTGTGGTGCTATCTTTGCTACTTCCTGTCAGGAAGAACAATATCCCACAAATTAGGATGAATCCGTGGACTCGGTACATCTTGCAGAAGAAATACAAACTTTAGTGTTTGTGTCACATGACCAGGTTACATATAGTGCCATACTTGGCAATGTAACATTTATAGCCCCCTTCAGAAAGAGTGCAGGATTACACTCTGGGTACTAAATAATACAAATAATTCTCTAACACCGAGATGCCCAACCTGAATATCAACACCACAAACATTCTTGGTAAATGCTCCTAAACAGTCTGACAAATCCACAAACCAAATCAGCTTCAAAACAGTTTCTCTTATAGGAGCCATGTCTGACTTAAAGGGACAGTCTACCATAGAATTGTTATTGTTTTAAAAGATAGATAATCCCTTTATTACCCATTCCCCAGTTTTGCATAACCAACACAGTTATATTAATACACTTTTTACCTCTGATTACCTTGTATCTAGAAACCTTCTTCCAGCCCCCTGATCACATGACTGTGACTGTTTATTATCTATTGTTTAAATTTAGCATTGTTTTGTGCTAAATCTTAAATAACCCCCTGTGCCTGAACACAGTGTTATCTATATGGCCCACGTGTACTTTCTGTCTCTTTGTGTTGAAAAGAGATTTAAAAAGCCTGTGATAAGAGGCAGCCATCAAAGGCTTAGAAATTAGCATATGAGCCTACCTAGGTTTAGTTTAAACTAAGAATACCAAGAGAAAAAACAGAATTTATGTTTACCTGATAAATTACTTTCTCCAACGGTGTGTCCGGTCCACGGCGTCATCCTTACTTGTGGGATATTCTCTTCCCCAACAGGAAATGGCAAAGAGCCCAGCAAAGCTGGTCACATGATCCCTCCTAGGCTCCGCCTACCCCAGTCATTCGACCGACGTTAAGGAGGAATATTTGCATAGGAGAAACCATATGATACCGTGGTGACTGTAGTTAAAGAAAATAAATTATCAGACCTGATTAAAAAACCAGGGCGGGCCGTGGACCGGACACACCGTTGGAGAAAGTAATTTATCAGGTAAACATAAATTCTGTTTTCTCCAACATAGGTGTGTCCGGTCCACGGCGTCATCCTTACTTGTGGGAACCAATACCAAAGCTTTAGGACACGGATGATGGGAGGGAGCAAATCAGGTCACCTAGATGGAAGGCACCACGGCTTGCAAAACCTTTCTCCCAAAAATAGCCTCAGAAGAAGCAAAAGTATCAAACTTGTAAAATTTGGTAAAAGTGTGCAGTGAAGACCAAGTCGCTGCCCTACATATCTGATCAACAGAAGCCTCGTTCTTGAAGGCCCATGTGGAAGCCACAGCCCTAGTGGAATGAGCTGTGATTCTTTCGGGAGGCTGCCGTCCGGCAGTCTCGTAAGCCAATCTGATGATGCTTTTAATCCAAAAAGAGAGAGAGGTAGAAGTTGCTTTTTGACCTCTCCTTTTACCGGAATAAACAACAAACAAGGAAGATGTTTGTCTAAAATCCTTTGTAGCATCTAAATAGAATTTTAGAGCGCGAACAACATCCAAATTGTGCAACAAACGTTCCTTCTTCGAAACTGGTTTCGGACACAGAGAAGGTACGATAATCTCCTGGTTAATGTTTTTGTTAGAAACAACTTTTGGAAGAAAACCAGGTTTAGTACGTAAAACCACCTTATCTGCATGGAACACCAGATAAGGAGGAGAACACTGCAGAGCAGATAATTCTGAAACTCTTCTAGCAGAAGAAATTGCAACCAAAAACAAAACTTTCCAAGATAATAACTTAATATCAACGGAATGTAAGGGTTCAAACGGAACCCCCTGAAGAACTGAAAGAACTAAGTTGAGACTCCAAGGAGGAGTCAAAGGTTTGTAAACAGGCTTGATTCTAACCAGAGCCTGAACAAAGGCTTGAACATCTGGCACAGCTGCCAGCTTTTTGTGAAGTAACACAGACAAGGCAGAAATCTGTCCCTTCAGGGAACTTGCAGATAATCCTTTTTCCAATCCTTCTTGAAGGAAGGATAGAATCTTAGGAATCTTAACCTTGTCCCAAGGGAATCCTTTAGATTCACACCAACAGATATATTTTTTCCAAATTTTGTGGTAAATCTTTCTAGTTACAGGCTTTCTGGCCTGAACAAGAGTATCGATAACAGAATCTGAGAACCCTCGCTTCGATAAGATCAAGCGTTCAATCTCCAAGCAGTCAGCTGGAGTGAGACCAGATTCGGATGTTCGAACGGACCTTGAACAAGAAGGTCTCGTCTCAAAGGTAGCTTCCATGGTGGAGCCGATGACATATTCACCAGATCTGCATACCAAGTCCTGCGTGGCCACGCAGGAGCTATCAAGATCACCGACGCCCTTTCCTGATTGATCCTGGCTACCAGCCTGGGGATGAGAGGAAACGGCGGGAATACATAAGCTAGTTTGAAGGTCCAAGGTGCTACTAGTGCATCCACTAGAGCCGCCTTGGGATCCCTGGATCTGGACCCGTAGCAAGGAACTTTGAAGTTCTGACGAGAGGCCATCAGATCCATGTCTGGAATGCCCCACAGTTGAGTGACTTGGGCAAAGATTTCCGGATGGAGTTCCCACTCCCCCGGATGCAATGTCTGACGACTCAGAAAATCCGCTTCCCAATTTTCCACTCCTGGGATGTGGATAGCAGACAGGTGGCAGGAGTGAGACTCCGCCCATAGAATGATTTTGGTCACTTCTTCCATCGCCAGGGAACTCCTTGTTCCCCCCTGATGGTTGATGTACGCAACAGTTGTCATGTTGTCTGATTGAAACCGTATGAACTTGGCCCTCGCTAGCTGAGGCCAAGCCTTGAGAGCATTGAATATCGCTCTCAGTTCCAGAATATTTATCGGTAGAAGAGATTCTTCCCGAGACCAAAGACCCTGAGCTTTCAGGGATCCCCAGACCGCGCCCCAGCCCATCAGACTGGCGTCGGTCGTGACAATGACCCACTCTGGTCTGCGGAAGGTCATCCCTTGTGACAGGTTGTCCAGGGACAGCCACCAACGGAGTGAGTCTCTGGTCCTCTGATTTACTTGTATCCTCGGAGACAAGTTTGTATAGTCCCCATTCCACTGACTGAGCATGCACAGTTGTAATGGTCTTAGATGAATGCGCGCAAAAGGAACTATGTCCATTGCCGCTACCATCAAACCTATCACTTCCATGCACTGCGCTATGGAAGGAAGAGGAACGGAATGAAGTATCCGACAAGAGTCTAGAAGTTTTGTTTTTCTGGCCTCTGTCAGAAAAATCCTCATTTCTAAGGAGTCTATTATTGTTCCCAAGAAGGGAACCCTTGTTGACGGAGATAGAGAACTCTTTTCCACGTTCACTTTCCATCCATGAGATCTGAGAAAGGCCAGGACGATGTCCGTGTGAGCCTTTGCTTGAGGAAGGGACGACGCTTGAATCAGAATGTCGTCCAAGTAAGGTACTACAGCAATGCCCCTTGGTCTTAGCACAGCTAGAAGGGACCCTAGTACCTTTGTGAAAATCCTTGGAGCAGTGGCTAATCCGAAAGGAAGCGCCACGAACTGGTAATGCTTGTCCAGGAATGCGAACCTTAGGAACCGATGATGTTCCTTGTGGATAGGAATATGTAGATACGCATCCTTTAAATCCACCGTGGTCATGAATTGACCTTCCTGGATGGAAGGAAGAATTGTTCGAATGGTTTCCATTTTGAACGATGGAACCTTGAGAAACTTGTTTAAGATCTTGAGATCTAAGATTGGTCTGAACGTTCCCTCTTTTTTGGGAACTATGAACAGATTGGAGTAGAACCCCATCCCTTGTTCTCCTAATGGAACAGGATGAATCACTCCCATTTTTAACAGGTCTTCTACACAACGTAAGAATGCCTGTCTTTTTATGTGGTCTGAAGACAACTGAGACCTGTGGAACCTCCCCCTTGGGGGAAGCCCCTTGAATTCCAGAAGATAACCTTGGGAGACTATTTCTAGCGCCCAAGGATCCAGAACATCTCTTGCCCAAGCCTGAGCGAAGAGAGAGAGTCTGCCCCCCACCAGATCCGGTCCCGGATCGGGGGCCAACATTTCATGCTGTCTTGGTAGCAGTGGCAGGTTTCTTGGCCTGCTTTCCCTTGTTCCAGCCTTGCATTGGTCTCCAAGCTGGCTTGGCTTGAGAAGTATTACCCTCTTGCTTAGAGGACGTAGCACTTTGGGCTGGTCCGTTTCTACGAAAGGGACGAAAATTAGGTTTATTTTTGGCCTTGAAAGGCCGATCCTGAGGAAGGGCGTGGCCCTTACCCCCAGTGATATCAGAGATAATCTCTTTCAAGTCAGGGCCAAACAGCGTTTTCCCCTTGAAAGGAATGTTAAGTAGCTTGTTCTTGGAAGACGCATCAGCTGACCAAGATTTCAACCAAAGCGCTCTGCGCGCCACAATAGCAAACCCAGAATTCTTAGCCGCTAACCTAGCCAATTGCAAAGTGGCGTCTAGGGTGAAAGAATTAGCCAATTTGAGAGCATTGATTCTGTCCATAATCTCCTCATAAGGAGGAGAATCACTATCGACCGCCTTTACCAGCTCATCGAACCAGAAACACGCGGCTGTAGCGACAGGGACAATGCATGAAATTGGTTGTAGAAGGTAACCCTGCTGAACAAACATCTTTTTAAGTAAACCTTCTAATTTTTTATCCATAGGATCTTTGAAAGCACAACTATCTTCTATGGGTATAGTGGTGCGTTTGTTTAAAGTGGAAACCGCTCCCTCGACCTTGGGGACTGTCTGCCATAAGTCCTTTCTGGGGTCGACCATAGGAAACAATTTTTTAAATATGGGGGGAGGGACGAAAGGAATACCGGGCCTTTCCCATTCTTTATTTACAATGTCCGCCACCCGCTTGGGTATAGGAAAAGCTTCTGGGAGCCCCGGGACCTCTAGGAACTTGTCCATTTTACATAGTTTCTCTGGGATGACCAACTTGTCACAATCATCCAGAGTGGATAATACCTCCTTAAGCAGAATGCGGAGATGTTCCAACTTAAATTTAAACGTAATCACATCAGGTTCAGCTTGTTGAGAAATGTTCCCTGAATCAGTAATTTCTCCCTCAGACAAAACCTCCCTGGCCCCATCAGACTGGTTTAGGGGCCCTTCAGAACCATTATTATCAGCGTCGTCATGCTCTTCAGTATCTAAAACAGAGCAGTCGCGCTTACGCTGATAAGTGTGCATTTTGGCTAAAATGTTTTTGACAGAATTATCCATTACAGCCGTTAATTGTTGCATAGTAAGGAGTATTGGCGCGCTAGATGTACTAGGGGCCTCCTGAGTGGGCAAGACTCGTGTAGACGAAGGAGGGAATGATGCAGTACCATGCTTACTCCCCTCACTTGAGGAATCATCTTGGGCATCATTGTCATTGTCACATAAATCACATTTATTTAAATGAGAAGGAACTCTGGCTTCCCCACATTCAGAACACAGTCTATCTGGTAGTTCAGACATGTTAAACAGGCATAAACTTGATAACAAAGTACAAAAAACGTTTTAAAATAAAACCGTTACTGTCACTTTAAATTTTAAACTGAACAC
>NC_069504.1:19662240-19664740 GCF_027579735.1 Bombina bombina | reverse complement strand
GATTGGTCTGAACGTTCCCTCTTTTTTGGGAACTATGAACAGATTGGAGTAGAACCCCATCCCTTGTTCTCTTAATGGAACAGGATGAATCACTCCCATTTTTAACAGGTCTTCTACACAATGTAAGAATGCCTGTCTTTTTATGTGGTCTGAAGACAACTGAGACCTGTGGAACCTCCCCCTTGGGGGAAGTCCCTTGAATTCCAGAAGATAACCTTGGGAGACTATTTCTAGCGCCCAAGGATCCAGAACATCTCTTGCCCAAGCCTGAGCGAAGAGAGAGAGTCTGCCCCCCACCAGATCCGGTCCCGGATCGGGGGCCAACATTTCATGCAGTCTTGGTAGCAGTGGCAGGTTTCTTGGCCTGCTTTCCTTTGTTCCAGCCTTGCATTGGTCTCCAAGCTGGCTTGGCTTGAGAAGTATTACCCTCTTGCTTAGAGGACGTAGCACCTTGGGCTGGTCCGTTTCTACGAAAGGGACGAAAATTAGGTTTATTTTTTGCCTTGAAAGGCCGATCCTGAGGAAGGGCGTGGCCCTTACCCCCAGTGATATCAGAGATAATCTCTTTCAAGTCAGGGCCAAACAGCGTTTTCCCCTTGAAAGGAATGTTAAGTAGCTTGTTCTTGGAAGACGCATCAGCCGACCAAGATTTCAACCAAAGCGCTCTGCGCGCCACAATAGCAAACCCAGAATTCTTAGCCGCTAATCTAGCCAATTGCAAAGTGGCGTCGAGGGTGAAAGAATTAGCCAATTTGAGAGCATTGATTCTGTCCATAATCTCCTCATAAGGAGGAGAATCACTATCGACCGCCTTTATCAGCTCATCGAACCAGAAACATGCGGCTGTAGCGACAGGGACAATGCATAAAATTGGTTGTAGAAGGTAACCCTGCTGAACAAACATCTTTTTAAGCAAACCTTCTAATTTTTTATCCATAGGATCTTTGAAAGCACAACTATCCTCTATGGGTATAGTGGTGCGTTTGTTTAAAGTGGAAACCGCTCCCTCGACCTTGGGGACTGTCTGCCATAAGTCCTTTCTGGGGTCGACCATAGGAAACAATTTTTTAAATATGGGGGGAGGGACGAAAGGAATACCTGGCCTCTCCCATTCTTTATTAACAATGTCCGCCACCCGCTTGGGTATAGGAAAAGCTTCTGGGAGCCCCGGCACCTCTAGGAACTTGTCCATTTTACATAGTTTCTCTGGGATGACCAACTTGTCACAATCATCCAGAGTGGATAATACCTCCTTAAGCAGAATGCGGAGATGTTCCAACTTAAATTTAAATGCAATCACATCAGGTTCAGCCTGTTGAGAAATGTTCCCTGAATCAGTAATTTCTCCCTCAGACAAAACCTCCCTGGCCCCATCAGACTGGGTTAGGGGCCCTTCAGAGATATTAATATCAGCGTCGTCATGCTCTTCAGTATCTAAAACAGAGCAGCCGCGCTTACGCTGACAAGTGTTTATCTTGGCTAAAATGTTTTTGACAGAATTATCCATTACAGCCGTTAATTGTTGCATAGTAAGTAGTATTGGCGCGCTAGATGTACTAGGGGCCTCCTGAGTGGGCAAGACTCGTGTAGACGAAGGAGGGAATGATGCAGTACCATGCTTACTCCCCTCACTTGAGGAATCATCTTGGGCATCATTGTCATTATCACATAAATCACATTTATTTAAATGAATAGGAATTCTGGCTTCCCCACATTCAGAACACAGTCTATCTGGTAGTTCAGACATGTTAAACAGGCATAAACTTGATAACAAAGTACAAAAACGTTTTAAAATAAAACCGTTACTGTCACTTTAAATTTTAAACTGAACACACTTTATTACTGCAATTGCGAAAAAACATGAAGGAATTGTTCAAAATTTATCAAATTTTCACCACAGTGTCTTAAAGCCTTAAAAGTATTGCACACCAAATTTGGAAGCTTTAACCCTTAAAATAACGGAACCGGAGCCGTTTTAAACTTTAACCCCTTTACAGTCCCTGGTATCTGCTTTGCTGAGACCCAACCAAGCCCAAAGGGGAATACGATACCAATGACGCCTTCAGAAAGTCTTTTCTAAGTATCAGAGCTCCTCTCACATGCGACTGCATGCCATGCCTCTCAAAAACAAGTGCGCCACACCGGCGCGAAAATGAGGCTCTGCTTATGCTTTGGGAAAGCCCCTAAGGAATAAGGTGTCTAATACAGTGCCTGCCGATATTATTATATCAAAATACCCAGATAAAATGATTCCTCAAGGCTAAATATGTGTTAATAATGAATCGATTTAGCCCAGAAAAAGTCTACAGTCTTAATAAGCCCTTGTGAAGCCCTTATTTACGATCGTAATAAACATGGCTTACCGGATCCCATAGGGAAAATGACAGCTTCCAGCATTACATCGTCTTGTTAGAATGTGTCATACCTCAAGCAGCAAGAGACTGCACACTGTTCCCCCAACTGAAGTTAATTGCTCTCAACAGTCCTGTGTGGAACAGCC
>NC_069504.1:19479740-19654740 GCF_027579735.1 Bombina bombina | reverse complement strand
TAGACCTATAAGGGAACATATTTTTTGCCAAGCGAGAACTACGTTATTTACTGATATTAAACGTTTTACATTATGCAGTGTTTCTTTTGGTTGGGTGTGTAATAGAGCTTTGAGAGAAAAGGGAGAGACTAGAGTATTCTCCATTTCTAATGTAGAAAACCAACTTGTTTCTATGAGCCAGTCAAGCGCAATTTTGCCCAAAGCTGCAAGATTATAAAACGCTATATCGGGTAAAGCTAGCCCGGCTGCTGTACGAGGTTGCATCAATTTTTCGAATGCAATTCGTGCTTTTTTCTTATTATGCCAAATAAATTGTGAGAAACTAGAATGTAATTTCCGTATATCTGCTTTATATAGCATCAAGGGCAGATTCTGTAGAAGAAAAAGAAACCGGGGAAAAATTATTGTCTTAATAAGATTCACTCTCGCAGTCAGCGATAGTGGAAGAGCAGCCCAAAATTTCAGGTCGGTGTGAATTTTTTGAAATAACGGGAAGAAATTAAGGCCATACCATCTAACGGGATTTCTATGGAGATATATTCCGAGATATCTAAGAGCATCTACCTCCTTGAATTCCAGATTGTCTGCAACATAACTTGTTTTATATAACCACATTATTTTGCTTTTATTATAATTCACTTTATAACCGGAGAATGAACTAAAAAAATTCAGGCAATCTATCACAGTCGGGATAGCCCTGGGTGTATTATAAAGAAAGATTAGTATATCATCCGCATATAATAAAGTTTTAAGGACAGTCTGCCCGATAGAAATACCTTCTAATATATCCCCCAACCTTATGGCAAGAGGTTCTAGTGCAAGGTTAAACAGGAGGGGAGACAGGGGACACTCTTGTCTAGTACCTTTTTTCAGTCTTATCCCTGAGGTAATATTATTATTAATTAGGAGATAGGATATTGGACACTGATAGATATTACGGACAAACCGAACAAAATCATTTTTAAACCCAAACTTTTCGAGAGTCTGAAATAGATATTCCCATTCTATGGAATCAAATGCTTTTACAGCATCAAGGGTTAAAAGTGCGCAATCATATTTAAAATGTCTACCTGGGTTTTGGCGAGCATTCTATATATAATCTATTAAGGTTGTCACTTTCCGTGTATTTTTAGAGACATTTCTAGAAGCCATAAACCCTGATTGATCTGGATGTATCACTTAATCAAGACATAGAATTAATCTAGATGCTAAGATAGAGGATAATATTTTATAGTCCGCATTAAGTACGGAAATTGGTCTAAGACCCTGGATCCTCTCTGTCTTTCCCTTTTTTAAGAATCAGAGAGATGTTAGCGGCCGTAAAATATTCTGAAGGTACATTCCCATTTCTTTAATAATTATTAAAAAAAATTCTAAGGTATGTTTAATTTCTTCTGCGAGTATTTTATAATACTCTGCAGGGAGACAATCCGGCCCTGCAGCTTTGTTCAATTTGGCCTTATCAATTGCTTCTGCTATCTCGTTTGCTGAAATGGGGGCATTAAGCATTAAGAGAGAAATCCAACTCGCTAAACAGGTTAAGAATAGTTATCAGAAATACGTTAGAGATCCAACTTGTGTGTATTGGAAAAAGTATTCTAGCGCTAGACAGGAACGGGATGTTTTTTTTAGACAAAAATCCTTAGAAGAAGAGAAAAAACTAAACCTTTGTTTCAAGGGACATTTTGGTTATTCAGCTAAATTTCTTGCTAAATTAGTCAAGGGTAGAAAGAAAAAAAAAACTATATATTCGCAATCTGGGACCAGGACAACAGATATACGGGAGTATCTGATATTAACAAAACATTATTTTTGTATTATCAAAAACGTTATACGCAGAGTACCAATCATATACAGAATCAGGAAAAATTCTGGTCTCAAATAAAAATCCCTAGAGTTTCACAAGATAGATATATATATATATAAAATCTGGTGCGGAATCTGTTGGAGCTCTACAAATAACCGATAATAATAATATATATATATTCAGCAAGGGTAGACTGAAGAAGTAGACCCATAAGTGAGAAATCCACTATATAGGAAACACGTGCTGTGAAAATAACTGACCTACACAACATTCATCCTACAAACTATTTTTAAAGACTGATGCAACCTGTTCACCTGTACAGTCCTTGGAAGAAATAGCCTTTAAATGAAAAGTAGTAGACAGGAATTAGTTTGAAATAGGCAATTGTGCTGCAGGACCAGTAAGAGCTAGAAAGTAGGCAAGGAATAAATCTATAAATAAGTGGGATACAACGAATGACCGTGCTGCGATGGCTTCAAAAGGAATGGAAATAAAAAATAGCCCTAAAGGTAAGTGCAGCCTCACATTCCAGAAAGATACCAACACTGCAGCAGGAGTTGTCACATAACCATCTTAAAGGGACATTAAACACTTTGAGATGGTAATATAAAATGATAAAATGTTAATATTAAATAAGTTACAACATGGCAGCTCCCATTGTTTAATAGACACTAAAACGTTACACTTATTTTGACAATATTTAAACAACTAATGAAACTTTAATAAATACATTTACATGCTATTCTCAGACTAATCTTTTATTGGAATGAATTATTCTATTTATTTAGCCCTAGAGGAATTATACTTTAGTAGCCTCCATAAGGACTGCTGAAGTAAAAAAAAAAATCACTCTAATAAATGATCTCTAAAGCACCTTTTAGCTATTGCACTTTTCTGCACCATATGGATCCTGTAGGAAAATGAACTGTGATGAGAATAGCACAAACAGTAGTTAGACCACCCTCAACACTCCCTACCTGCTGCTGTGTCCCACGCCTAAAAAACAAAGACTAAACAAAATAATTCTCTTGTGTCAATGGATTATCTAGAGCCTTACAGAACTTATTACCAAAGAGATGACATCCTTCATCTGTAAATAACCCAAACACACATTTCATGCTGGAGCAGACTTCTCACACTTTAACCCTTCATGTGGTTTCAGTTATTTGTCTTTTTTTCAGAGCAGAGTCTCTAGAAGATTATACTTGCTACTGGCACAATACTCCATACCCACCAATGACGACCACTTGCATATGACTGACACATTCACAATAAGAACTAACTGTCCAGCAGTACAAGACACGAGTTGCTGCCTATACCGATGGCACTAGAATTTAAATGTAAAGCTGGTGTCTGGTGATGTGGGGTAGCATTCTTTCATCAGGGGAGAAAATCCAGGTTACCGATATGAGTTTGTTCTTTTTGGGATGTAGTCAGCGGATACAATTGGTAGAAACACTTCTAGACATAAAAGATCCCTATTGATAACTTTATAAAGTAAGGGAGGTCGGTATGTAGACTGTAGTATTTAATGTTAACAGTATTTATAAAGGAGACAAGAGGAAGAACAAAGCACATGATACATAGTGCTCCTCATACTCACATGGTCTATGTGTTTATAGTTACAAATACACGTGAACACGTAAGGCAGTGGGTGAACTACAGTTCATATTAAATACTGTGTTTTATTTTAGAGAAAGAAAAAAATTATATCAATTGGGATTGAAACATGAAATGGTTTATGAACTTTATGAAGCTTTTGACATTTTGTCTTCTGAATCATAAAGATTGAGAAATAGTTTAATAATTTCTAAAGTGGGATTCCGACCCAATTAAAAAATAAAATTAAAAAGCCTCCATTTCTTTTACATTATGTTTATTATGATTGTCTCTGCACTACTCTAAGATCACAAGCCATTGTTTTTTCATTTAAATAATAAAACTATTTGTTTTCTGCATTGCCAGCTGTTATAGTTGGTGTTTAAGTCATTATGAGTCACAAGGTGTAATGGATTTTACCCATGCAATGTCCTTAAATGATCGCACTTCATTAACCCTTGAGGAAGGGAGGGGACCCACTGATGTGCACAGAAAACTGGGAACATGTTACAGGTATTATATCTTACATGATACATAAGATGTAATACAAGCAGACTTCATCTGCTGCATAGTCACAAAGGACACTGTGTTTACACTTTCATTAACTCAGCTAGACATTGGCTAAGGATAAATTCTGGGAGGTGAAGAGGATTGTGCCGCTGCTTCTATAACCAAACCTGGTGTGATGAATGGGGGACCTTGGAAGATCATTTTTCTCCCTGTCACTTTAATCAATAAGGGAAAAGGTGAATCGTTATTGATTCTCTACACACCTTGAACGAGAGTTACACAAATTACAGAACTGGCAAACACAGGAGAGCAGCACTATGGGGAGGCAGTGTGATAACCAGAGGGGGCATCCTAGTACACAGAAGGAAGCTAAAGTAGGCATTTACAATGTTCTGAGTCATGGGTAAGGTCACATGATAGCTTCTGTATACACACAGAGGCTGGGCGCATGCACATCTAGCAGTTACAATGTAATGAGTCATGGGTGAGGTCACATGATAGCTTCTGTATACACACATAGGCTGGGTGCAAGCACATCTAGCAGTTACAATGTAATGAGTCATGGGTGAGGTCACATGTTAGCTTCTGTATACACACATAGGCTGGGCACATGCACATCTAGCAGTTACAATGTAATGAGTCATGGGTGAGGTCACATGATAACTTCTGTATACACACATAGGCTGGGCGCATGCACATCTAGCAGTTACACTGTAATGAGAGCTATGGGTGAGGTCACATGATAGCTTCTGTATACACACAGAGGCTGGGTGCATGCACATCTAGCAGTTACAATGTAATGAGTTATGGGTGAGGTCACATGGTAGCTTCTGTATACACACATAGGCTGGGTGCATGCACATCTAGCAGTTACAATGTAATGAGTCATGGGTGAGGTCACATGTTAGCTTCTGTATACACACATAGGCTGGGCACATGCACATCTAGCAGTTACAATGTAATGAGTCATGGGTGAGGTCACAGCTAACTTCTGTATACACACATAGGCTGGGCGCATGCACATCTAGCAGTTACACTGTAATGAGTCATGGGTGAGGTCACATGATAACTTCTGTATACGCACATAGGCTGGGCGCATGCACATCTAGCAGTTACACTGTAATGAGAGCTATGGGTGAGGTCACATGATAGCTTCTGTATACGCACATAGGCTGGGCGCATGCACATCTAGCAGTTACAATGTAATGAGTCATGGGTGAGGTCACATGATAACTTCTGTATACACACATAGGCTGGGCGCATGCACATCTAGCAGTTACACTGTAATGAGAGCTATGGGTGAGGTCACATGATAGCTTCTGTATACACACATAGGCTGGGTGCATGCACATCTAGCAGTTACACTGTAATGAGTCATGGGTGAGGTCACATGTTAGCTTCTGTATACACACATAGGCTGGGCGCATGCACATCTACCAGTTACAATGTAATGAGTTATGGGTGAGGTCACATGATAACTTCTGTATACACACATGGGCTGGGCGCATGCACATCTAGCAGTTACAATGTAATGAGTAATGGGTGAGGTCACATGATAGCTTCTGTATACACACATAGGCTGGGTGCATGCACATCTAGCAGTTACACTGTGATGAGTCATGGGTGAGGTCACAGCTAACTTCTGTATACACACATAGGCTGGGTGCATGCACATCTAGCAGTTACACTGTAATGATTCATGGGTGAGGTCACATGATAGCTTCTGTATACACACATAGGCTGGGTGCATGCACATCTAGCAGTTACAATGTAATGAGTCATGGGTGAGGTCACATGATAGCTTCTGTATACACACATAGGCTGGGCGCATGCACATCTAGCAGTTACACTGTAATGAGTTTTGGGTGAGGTCACATGATAGCTTCTGTATACACACATAGGCTGGGCGCATGCACATCTAGCAGTTACAATTTAATGAGAGTCATAGGTGAGGTCACATGATAGCTTCTGTATACACACATAGGCTGGGCGCATGCACATCTAGCAGTTACAATTTAATGAGAGTCATAGGTGAGGTCACATGATAACTTCTGTATACACACATAGGCTGGGCGCATGCACATCTAGCAGTTACACTGTAATGAGTCATGGGTGAGGTCACATGATAGCTTCTGTATACACACATAGGCTGGGCCCATGCACATCTAACAGTTACAATGTAATAAGTCATGGGTGAGGTCACATGATAGCTTCTGTATACACACTCTGGCCCCAAGTTATCAAGGTCTGGCGGACCTGAACCCACAGTGCGGATCAGGTCCACCAGACCTCGCTGAATACGGCAAGCAAAACGCTCGCCGTATTCAGCATTGCATCAGCAGCTCACAAGAGCTGCTGGTGCAACGCCGCCCCCTGCAGACTTGCGGCCAATAGGCCGCCAGCAGGGGGGTGTAAATCAACCCGATCGTACTCGATCGGGTTGAATTGCGGCGATGTCTGTCCGCCTGCTCAGAGCAGGCGGACAGGTTATGGAGCAGCGGTCTATGTGACCGCTGCTTCATAACTGCTGTTTCTGGCGAGCCTGCAGGATCGCCATAAACACGAGGCATCAAGCTCCATACGGAGCTTGATAAATATGCCCCATAGGCTGGGCGCATGCACATCTAGCAGTTACACTGTAATGAGTCATGGGTGAGGTCACATGATAGCTTCTGTATACACACATAGGCTGGGCGCATGCACATCTAGCAGTTACAATGTAATGAGAGTCATGGGTGAGGTCACATGATAACTTCTGTATACACACATAGGCTGGGTGCATGCACATCTAGCAGTTACACTGTAATGAGTCATGGGTGAGGTCACATGATAGCTTCTGTATACACACATAGGCTGGGCGCATGCACATCTAGCAGTTACAATGTAATGAGAGTCATGGGTGAGGTCACATGATAACTTCTGTATACACACATAGGGTGGGTGCATGCACATCTAGCAGTTACACTGTAATGAGTCATGGGTGAGGTCACAGCTAACTTCTGTATACACACATAGGCTGGGCGCATGCACATCTAGCAGTTACACTGTAATGAGTCATGGATGAGGTCACATGATAGCTTCTGTATACACACATAGGCTGGGCACATGCACATCTAGCAGTTACACTGTAATGAGTCATGGATGAGGTCACATGATAGCTTCTGTATACACACATAGGCTGGGTGCATGCACATCTAGCGGTTACAATGTTCTGAGTCATGGGTGAGGTCCCATGATGGCTTCTGCATACACACATAGGCTGGGTGCATGCACATCTAGCAGTTACAATGATCTGAGAGTTATGGGTGAGGTCACAGCTAACTTCTGTATACACACATAGGCTGGGCGCATGCACATCTAGCGGTTACAATGATCTGAGAGTTATGGGTGAGGTCACAGCTAACTTCTGTATACACACATAGGCTGGGTGCATGCACATCTAGCAGTTACAATGATCTGAGAGTTATGGGTGAGGTCACAGCTAACTTCTGTATACACACATAGGCTGGGCGCATGCACATCTAGCGTTTACAATGTTCTGAGTCATGGGTGAGGTCCCATGATAGCTTCTGCATACACACATAGGCTGGGTGCATGCACATCTAGCAATTACACTGTAATGAGTCATGGGTGAGGTCCCATGATAGCTTCTGTATACACACATAGGCTGGGTGCATGCACATCTAGCAGTTACAATGATCTGAGAGTTATGGGTGAGGTCACAGCTAACTTCTTTATACACACATAGGCTGGGCGCATGCACATCTAGCGGTTACAATGTTCTGAGTCATGGGTGAGGTCCCATGATAGCTTCTGCATACACACATAGGCTGGGTACATGCACATCTAGCAGTTACACTGTAATGATTCATGGGTGAGGTCACATGATAGCTTCTGTATACACACATAGGCTGGGTGCATGCACATCTAGCAGTTACAATGATCTGAGAGTTATGGGTGAGGTCACAGCTAACTGCTGTATACACACATAGGCTGGGCGCATGCACATCTAGCGGTTACAATGTTCTGAGTCATGGGTGAGGTCACATGATAGCTTCTGCATACACACATAGGCTGGGTGCATGCACATCTAGCAATTACACTGTAATGAGTCATGGGTGAGGCCACAGCTAACTTCTTTAGTAAGCATTCTGGCAAATGTTAGTGTATTTAAACACAAAAAGGAAATTTATGCTTACCTGAATTTATTTATTTTACGATATGACGAGTCCATGGATTTCCTCCTTACTTATGGGATATCTCCTCCTGGTCAGCAGGAGGAGGCAAAGAGCACCACAGCAGAGCTGTATATATAGCTCCTCCCTTCCCTCCCACTCCAGTCATTCAACCAAAGTTAGGAAGAGAAAGGAAAAGCCAAGGTGCAGAGGTGACAACAAAAATAAAGACCTGAAGAAGAGGTCCCTTGTCATCACCTCCTGTAGTTCTGTGGGGACAAACAGGGCCTTATGTAATATCTGATAAGACCATCAGCAGGGCAGCACCAGCATGGGGAGTGAAGCAAGAATGTAGAATCTCCTCAGTTCCCATTGTTGAAAAGAAACCTGATGCTCTACCCTGAGAAAAATAGTACTCACTGGCACCATTTAAAAACAAACTCTTGATTGCAGATCTAAACTAACACCTCACTTGACCTCTTCCTACACTAACACAGGCAAAGAGAATGACTGGAGTGGGAGGGAAGGGAGGAGCTATATATATATACAGCTCGGCTGTGGTGCTCTTTGCCTCCTCCTGCTGACAAGGAGGCGTAATCCCATAAGGATGAAATCCGTGGACTCGTCATATCTTGTAAAAGAAATCTCTAAACCAACACAATATTGATGCGATATAGAAAGCAAACTGTAAAGGCAACGCCAACTGTGTAGGCAGTAAGCAAACTGGCAAAGGCCTGGGCATGGATAATACACTATCTTGTAAAGGAGTGGTTTGTAAATGTAATTTTCACATTGAAATAAAATTCTGTTTGTGGTTTGTACTATTAAACTGAATTATTATCAGCGCTACGGAATCTATTGCTGCTCTACAAATAACCGATAATAATTAATCTGCATCACACGAGCACTAAAACCGTCTCCTTGCCTCACTAATGACAACTGAGAGGAAGGTTCCCCTGAGCTTTCCTATAAATGGCTTATTGTTTTGCAGGGTTATCCTGACCTACATCTTCAGAGGCCCCCTCCCTCCCTCCGAGCTCCTGAAACTTGCTGTGTTTAAACAGATCAGCACCAGTCTTTTACATCTGAATGATCTTGTTGCTGGTTTTTATTAAACTAAATAAAATGTCACATGTAGCTCCTCATTTAGTAGCCTGATGTCCGGCTGTGTCAGCACTGACTGTAGAGTAGGCTGATTATGAGTGCATTAGTGCTACGGAGAGGACATTTAATACGCCACAAACACCTTTATAATTTGGCCCTAGCACGGACCCTCACCACCAAACCTT
Organism: Bombina bombina; assembly: GCF_027579735.1. Lineage (NCBI taxonomy): Eukaryota > Metazoa > Chordata > Amphibia > Anura > Bombinatoridae > Bombina > Bombina bombina. Next base: position 19,645,360 of record NC_069504.1, on the reverse strand, counting down.
TTCTGCTGATAAGTGCACTCGAGTTCTTTCTGGAAATTGATCATAAATGAAATATTAATACTAATAAAGTAAGATAAAAACGAAACCAAAACAGCTAATGATGAACAAGGGGATCTTCCATGCTACGCCGGAGAAAGAGGTCTTCTTTATTAAAAAAAACACTGAAATTGCCCAGTGATGTTACTGCTGATGATTTTACATCTGTAAGATTGCTGAAACACAACTAAACATGGTTATCTTTGAATTAATGTTGTTGTGACTTATGGGACATTCCAGCCAAAATTGGAATCCAAATGGATATATTTTAGTTTTGAGTAGAAGTATTTTTGTATTGGTAATTGCTGACATGATATAAGCCCCACTGCAGCTGCAGTATTTAAAATGCTTGTGCACTGAAAATATCTGGCTATGCTTCACATGCAGAAAAATAATCACTAAAACAGTGAAAGCTTTTACTAGAAGCATTTTTGCCAATATATGTATATTACAAATATACAGTAGTTCTATAGTAATATGCAATTCTTCTACGTGCATTAAAATGTTGACCTTACTATCCCTTTAAAACATTACCCTGACCCTGCACTCCTGGGCAGGTGGGATTAACAGGACAGTGCCCTGAGATAATGCAGGACGCCTGCAGACCACACCCCCAATATCCTGCCTTTTAGACACTCTTTTCTATACTTGCCACTAGGCGTAGAAAACCTTGTGCTACAGTGATTGTAAGGGCACTTGCTGCATTGTGCACGCTCATTATTGCCTTGTTTAGTCATGAAGCCGCACACGCCTAGAAAGCTAATAAATAGTCGCTGTATTTTATAAACAGCAGGATACAAAAACCACACGGCAGAAGGATGAGTGTAGCAGTCCTGCGCATCTGTCTGGCAAAACTAAACATACACATCCACTTTATGAAATAGTCTGAAATGCATCTCATCTGTAACCTGTTCATTACCAGGTGAGTAAAACATGCCTTGCTTTATCAGCACACTAAGCACTGTGTAATATAAAGTATATCGCCCCACCGTTGTATCACATCCAGTGACTGTCATCTCATCTGTAACCTGTTCATTACCAGGTGAGTAAAACATGCCTTGCTTTATCAGCACACTAAGCACTGTGTAATATAAAGTATATCGCCCCACCGTTGTATCACATCCAGTGACTGTCATCTCATCTGTAACCTGTTCATTACCAGGCGAGTAAAACATGCCTTGCTTTATCAGCACACTAAGCACTGTGTAATATAAAGTATATCACCCCACCGTTGTATCACATCCAGTGACTCATCTCATCTGTAACCTGTTCATTACCAGGTGAGTAAAACATGCCTTGCTTTATCAGCACACTAAGCACTGTGTAATATAAAGTATATCACCCCACCGTTGTATCACATCCAGTGATTGTCATCTCATCTGTAACTTGTTCATTACCAGGCGAGTAAAACATGCCTTGCTTTATCAGCACACTAAGCACTGTGTAATATAAAGTATATCACCCCACCGTTGTATCACATCCAGTGACTGTCATCTCATCTGTAACCTGTTCATTACCAGGCGAGTAAAACATGCCTTGCTTTATCAGCACACTAAGCACTGTGTAATATAAAGTATATCACCCCACCGTTGTATCACATCCAGTGACTGTCATCTCATCTGTAACCTGTTCATTACCAGGCGAGTAAAACATGCCTTGCTTTATCAGCACACTAAGCAGTGTGTAATATAAAGTATATCACCCCACCGTTGTATCACATCCAGTGACTGTCATCTCATCTGTAACCTGTTCATTACCAGGCGAGTAAAACATGCCTTGCTTTATCAGCACACTAAGCAGTGTGTAATATAAAGTATATCACCCCACCGTTGTATCACATCCAGTGATTGTCATCTCATCTGTAACCTGTTCATTACCAGGCGAGTAAAACATGCCTTGCTTTATCAGCACACTAAGCACTGTGTAATATAAAGTATATCACCCCACCGTTGTATCACATCCAGTGATTGTCATCTCATCTGTAACTTGTTCATTACCAGGTGAGTAAAACATGCCTTGCTTTATCAGCACACTAAGCACTGTGTAATATAAAGTATATCACCCCACCGTTGTATCACATCCAGTGACTGTCATCTCATCTGTAACCTGTTCATTACCAGGTGAGTAAAACATGCCTTGCTTTATCAGCACACTAAGCACTGTGTAATATAAAGTATATCACCCCACCGTTGTATCACATCCAGTGACTGTCATCTCATCTGTAACCTGTTCATTACCAGGTGAGTAAAACATGCCTTGCTTTATCAGCACACTAAGCACTGTGTAATATAAAGTATATCACCCCACCGTTGTATCACATCCAGTGACTCATCTCATCTGTAACCTGTTCATTACCAGGTGAGTAAAACATGCCTTGCTTTATCAGCACACTAAGCACTGTGTAATATAAAGTATATCACCCCACCGTTGTATCACATCCAGTGATTGTCATCTCATCTGTAACCTGTTCATTACCAGGTGAGTAAAACATGCCTTGCTTTATCAGCACACTAAGCACTGTGTAATATAAAGTATATCACCCCACCGTTGTATCACATCCAGTGATTGTCATCTCATCTGTAACTTGTTCATTACCAGGTGAGTAAAACATGCCTTGCTTTATCAGCACACTAAGCACTGTGTAATATAAAGTATATCACCCCACCGTTGTATCACATCCAGTGACTGTCATCTCATCTGTAACCTGTTCATTACCAGGCGAGTAAAACATGCCTTGCTTTATCAGCACACTAAGCAGTGTGTAATATAAAGTATATCACCCCACCGTTGTATCACATCCAGTGACTCATCTCATCTGTAACCTGTTCATTACCAAGTGAGTAAAACATGCCTTGCTTTATCAGCACACTAAGCACTGTGTAATATAAAGTATATCACCCCACCGTTGTATCACATCCAGTGATTGTCATCTCATCTGTAACCTGTTCATTACCAGGCGAGTAAAACATGCCTTGCTTTATCAGCACACTAAGCAGTGTGTAATATAAAGTATATCACCCCACCGTTGTATCACATCCAGTGACTGTCATCTCATCTGTAACCTGTTCATTACCAGGCGAGTAAAACATGCCTTGCTTTATCAGCACACTAAGCACTGTGTAATATAAAGTATATCACCCCACCGTTGTATCACATCCAGTGATTGTCATCTCATCTGTAACCTGTTCATTACCAGGCGAGTAAAACATGCCTTGCTTTATCAGCACACTAAGCAGTGTGTAATATAAAGTATATCACCCCACCGTTGTATCACATCCAGTGACTGTCATCTCATCTGTAACCTGTTCATTACCAGGCGAGTAAAACATGCCTTGCTTTATCAGCACACTAAGCACTGTGTAATATAAAGTATATCACCCCACCGTTGTATCACATCCAGTGACTCATCTCATCTGTAACCTGTTCATTACCAGGCGAGTAAAACATGCCTTGCTTTATCAGCATACTAAGCACTGTGTAATATAAAGTATATCACCCCACCGTTGTATCACATCCAGTGATTGTCATCTCATCTGTAACCTGTTCATTACCAGGCGAGTAAAACATGCCTTGCTTTATCAGCACACTAAGCACTGTGTAATATAAAGTATATCACCCCACCGTTGTATCACATCCAGTGATTGTCATCTCATCTGTAACCTCTTCATTACCAGGCGAGTAAAACATGCCTTGCTTTATCAGCACACTAAGCACTGTGTAATATAAAGTATATCGCCCCACCGTTGTATCACATCCAGTGATTGTCATCTCATCTGTAACCTGTTCATTACCAGGTGAGTAAAACATGCCTTGCTTTATCAGCACACTAAGCACTGTGTAATATAAAGTATATCACCCCACCGTTGTATCACATCCAGTGCCTCATCTCATCTGTAACCTGTTCATTAACAGGTGAGTAAAACATGCCTTGCTTTATCAGCACACTAAGCACTGTATAATATAAAGTATATCGCCCCACCGTTGTATCACATCCAGTGACTCATCTCATCTGTAACCTGTTCATTACCATGTGAGTAAAACATGCCTTGTTTTATCAGCACACTAGGCTTAAAGTGGTGTATGCAGTTAATATGTGATATCAATTACAGGATCATATGGACTTTTACATGAGTTTACAAAGTTGTCGTGTCAATGGAATAAGTGCGCTAAGAGAACACCCTTAATGAAAGCCATCCCAAGCTCCAAACCTTGGTGCACTAAGGCATTACAAATACTTTGTAACAAGTAACTGCAGTTGTATTGCAGGACATACCAGCACTAAAGAAGGCCCAGTTTAACCATATGGATAATCTGCAGTTCATTAAATACAAATCCATTACACAGCCCACTGTGTATATTCCTGCTTGAGCACATACGGTTTATTCACAGAGAGCCTAACAATGCTTTTATGTGCACATGAGAAGGAAATCCAGCTACTTCTGGGTCAACAGACACTTGCAAGCAGATTAAATAAGGATCCTCTGGAAATGAATGAGTCTCTTACCTCTCTCTGTAGCACGAGCTCTTTTGTGAACACAGTAGCTTCCTCACTGTAAGGCTCTCTCTCCTGAGTGCCACCTGGCACATTCCTGGCTCCTCTCGGACATTCAATACCTGAAAGGTTAAAATAATGTCATTTGTGAAATGAAAAAAACAGAAACGGCTCTGTGCCACAACACTAAAATAAAAAAAACAGCACAATTAGAAAAACATTAAATGCAGGTTTTATCTAAAAGTTTTTATTTTTGTGAAAATCAGTCCTGAGCCGAATAAGGATTCGTGGAAATGTGCCCTTTGTTTCACATAACATTGTTTCAAGACTGCTGCCATCTAGTGCTCTGCTAATGTATAACATTATTATAAAACTGCTGCCATCTAGTGCTCTTGCTAATGTATAACATTATTATAAAACTGCTGCCATCTAGTGCTCCTGCTAATGTATAACATTATTATAAAACTGCTGCCATCTAGTGCTCTTGCTAATGTATCATTATTATAAAACTGCTGCCATCTAGTGCTCTTGCTAATGTATCATTATTATAAAAATGCTGCCATCTAGTGCTCTTGCTAATGTATCATTATTATAAAAATGCTGCCATCTAGTGCTCTTGCTAATGTATAACGTATAACTGCTGCCAACTAGTGCTCTTGCTAATGTATAACATTATTATAAAACTGCTGCCATCTAGTGCTCTTGCTAATGTATCATTATTATAAAAATGCTGCCATCTAGTGCTCTTGCTAATGTATAACGTATAACTGCTGCCATCTAGTGCTCTTGCTAATGTATAACATTATAAAACTGCTGCCATCTAGTGCTCTTGCTAATGTATAACATTGTTTCAAGACTGCTGCCATCTAGTGCTCTTGCTAATGTGTAACATTATTATAAAACTGCTGCCATCTAGTGCTCTTGCTAATGTATAACATTATTATAAAACCGCTGCCATCTAGTGCTCTTGCTAATGTATACCATTATTATAAAACTGCTGCCATCTAGTGCTCTTGCTAATGTATAACATTATTATAAAACTGCTGCCATCAAGTGCTCTTGCTAATGTATAACATTATTATAAAACTGCTGCCATCAAGTGCTCTTGCTAATGTATAACATTATAAAACTGCTGCCATCTAGTGCTCTTGCTAATGTATACATTGCGCCAACGACATCACACTACAGCCGTATAACTGATCCGTGTGACCTTGGGCCAACGACATCACACTACAGCCGTGTGACCTTGCGCCAACGACATCACACTACAGCCGTGCAACTGATCTGTGTGACCTTGGGCCAACGACATCACACTACAGCCGTGCAACTGATCCGTGTGACCTTGCGCCAACGACATCACACTACAGCAGTGCAACTGATCCGTTTGACCTTGCGCCGATGACATCACACTACAGCCGTATAACTGATCCGTGACCTTGCGCCAATGACATCACACTACAGCCGTGCAACTGATCCGTGTGACCTTGCGCCAACGACATCACACTACAGCCGTGCAACTGATCCGTGTGACCTTGCGCCAATGACATCACACTACAGCTGTGCAACTGATCCGTGTGAACATGCGCCAATGACATCACACTACAGCTATGCAACTAATCCATGTGAACTTGCGCCAATGACATCACACTACAGCTGTGCAACTGATCCGTGTGAACTTGCGCCAATGACATCACACTACAGCTGTGCAACTGATCTGTGTGATCTTGCACCATGACATCACACTACAACTGTGCAACTGATCCGTGTGACCTTGCGCCAATAACATCACACTACAGCCGTGCAACTGATACATGTGATCTGGCGCCAATGACATCACACTACAGCCGTGCAACTGACACATGTGATCTGGCGCCAATGACATCACACTACAGCCGTGCAACTGATCCATGTGATCTGGCGCCAATGACATCACACTACAGCCGTGCAACTATTCCATGTGATCTGGTGCCAATGACATCACACTACAGCCGTGCAACTGATCCGTGTGACCTTGCGCCAATGACATCACACTACAGCCGTGCAACTGATCCGTGTGACCTTGCGCCAATGACATCACACTACAGCCGTGCAACTGATCCATGTGATCTTGCGCCAATGATGTTACACTACAGATGTACAAAGGCTCCACAATCTGGACAACATGTAAGTAACAACACTAAGGTATTCAGGGCTTTGCCCTATCTGGTATTTATGTAGTTTCTACATGTGGTGACACTACTGAAAATAAAAAGGGGGAACCTTTAAAAAAATACAGGAATAAATGCAACTACTTACATTTTATATTAAAAATATATAGACTCCAATACATTATATGATGGTAAATGTATTAACTGCTGAAGTAGGAAATTCCCCAAATTAATAACCCTACTTAGCAGCTCAAACCAAATCCCAGCTCGACAAGCTGATACCACAGTATAATCTGACAGTGAGGGGCAAAAAATGCTCAACTATCCAATATTAAAGGGACAGTCTAGTCCAAAACAAACTCATTATTCAGATAGGGCATGTCATTTTAAACAATTTTCCAATTTACTTCTATCACCAATTTTGCTTTGTTCTCTTGGTATTCTTAGTTGAAAGCTAAATCTAAGGTTCATATGCTAATGTCTAAGCCCTTGAAGTTCGCCTATTTTCTCAGGGTATTTTGACAGTTTTTCACCACTAGAGGGTGTAAGTACATGTGTTTCATATAGATAACACTGTGCTCATGCACGTGGAGTTCCTAGGAGCCAGCACTGATTGGCTAAAATAGATGTCTGTCAAAAGAACAAATAAGTGGGCAGTTTGCAGAGGCTTAGATACAAGATAATCACAGAGGTAAAAAGTATATTATTATAACTGTGTTGGTTATGCAAAACTAGAGAATAGGTAATAAATGGATTATCTATCTTTAAAAACAATAAAAATATTCTGGTGTAGACTGTCCCTTTAAAGGCAACGAGGCACTAAACAATACAGTAACATTTTTATGACTGTTACTTTGACCCTGTGACATGCTGCTGAGAACATTACTTCATGTTGTATTCATTAGAGGGGCAGATGCTCTGATAAAGTTAACACTGCACCAGCTACAACTAACACTCACCTTTTACATCACAATAGATCTCAGGTCAGACCCTGTATAGTATATTGCGCCACAGTGTGGGTATGACTTCTGATTGCATAAACCAGCACACACTGTTCTGCCTCTATATGGTTCTGATAGCAGTACAGGTGAAACGGCACAGTACCCCACACAGAAATGTCACCTTAAAGAGCACAGGCGGGAAGGTGACAGCACGATACTGCGAGCCTATTTCTAGGTGGTTTTATAAGATCATCTGTATGAGCTGCATTGATTTATGTTCTCGCCTTTGGAGAATTTGAAGGATAATGTAAAGGTCAGAGACAGAGGGAACATGGCGGCAGTTTGTTCAGATCATATATAGGTTGTTTACAGTGTGCAGTACGAAGACACAGCCGGGAACACACAATATCTACACCTCAAACGAGTGAGAACTGAAGCTGCACCCCACAGGAGCAGACCTCCACCATCCACTTCAGGAGCATGGAAAGGGGCAGAAGCAGACCCCCTACCCACTTAGGGAGCATGAGCAGAAGCTGACCCCCCCAACCCATAGAAACAGCACATGATACACAGTGGTCTTAACCAATCTGATAGAGGAAAATCATAGCAGCTGAAACAAGGTCACTTAACAATAATGCAGCAAATACCGTCACACTGATGACGAAGGTAGTGCGGTGCTGCACAGCCCTCTGGGCATTACAATAGAGTCAGAGGCTAAACCAAAGCCCTAAAAGGGCCATGAAACCCAAAATTTTTTTTTCAGGATTCAGATAGAGAATACGATTTTAAAAATATTTTAAATTTACTTCTATTATATAATTTGCATTGTTCTCTTGTTCTTTGTTGAATAGATATCTAGATAGGTATTGTGCAAATGTCTGGAGCACTACATGACAGTGCTGCCATCTAGTGCTCTTGCTAATGTATCATAAAAATGCTGCCATCTAGTGCTCTTGCTAATGTATAACGTATAACTGCTGCCAACTAGTGCTCTTGCTAATGTATAACATTATTATAAAACTGCTGCCATCTAGTGCTCTTGCTAATGTATCATTATTATAAAAATGCTGCCATCTAGTGCTCTTGCTAATGTATAACGTATAACTGCTGCCAACTAGTGCTCTTGCTAATGTATAACATTATAAAACTGCTGCTATCTAGTGCTCTTGCTAATGTATAACATTGTTTCAATACTGCTGCCATCTAGTGCTCTTGCTAATGTATAACATTATTATAAAACTGCTGCCATCTAGTGCTCTTGCTAATGTATAACATTATTATAAAACTGCTGCCATCTAGTGCTCTTGCTAATGTATAACATTTATAAAACTGCTGCCATCTAGTGCTCTTGCTAATGTATAACATTTATAAAACTGCTGCCATCTAGTGCTCTTGCTAATGTATAACATTGTTCTAAAACTGCTGCCATCTAGTGCTCTTGCTAATGTATAACAGTTATAAAACTGCTGCCATCTAGTACTCTTGCTAATGTATATAACATTATTATAAAACTGCTGCCATCTAGTACTCTTGCTAATGTATATAACATTATTATAAAACTGCTGCCATCTAGTGCTCTTGCTAATGTATATAACATTATTATAAAACTGCTGCCATCTAGTACTCTTGCTAATGTATATAACATTATTATAAAACTGCTGCCATCTAGTGTTCTTGCTAATGTATATAACATTATTATAAAACTGCTGCCATATGGTACTAAAAAGACACATGCACACTCCTGAGCTTACCTTTCTCAGAAAGAAGAAAATGTGATAATAGAAATACATTGGAAAGTTGTTTAACACTGTATGTTCTATGTAAATCATGAAAGAAACGCTTTTCCTAACCTGGTCCCAATTCCCATAACTGTTGATATCGCCAGAGCGGCATCTGTCATGTTGCACTGCTGGAAACAGCTCTAAGTGAAAGCAGCACATATCCAAAAAGCCATCACATCAATCCCTGTACAGAGTATACAAATATAGTAGGTTGCATTCTGCAACACTATAATACCATTTTAAAAATTGTAGAAACTTGTACATCCGACCCAGTGCCTGCATTCGACACACACTCTGCATTCATCCGACCCACACACACACTCTGCATTCATCCGACCCACACACACACACACACTCTGCATTCATCCGACCCACACACACACACACACTCTGCATTCATCCGACCCACACACACACACACTCTGCATTCATCCGACCCACACACACACTCTGCATTCATCCGACCCACACACACACACACTCTGCATTCATCCGACCCACACACACACACACTCTGCATTCATCCGACCCACACACACACTCTGCATTCATCCGACCCACACACACACTCTGCATTCATCCGACCCCCACACACACACACACACACACACACTCTGCATTCATCCGACCCACACACACACACACACTCTGCATTCATCCGACCCACACACACACACTCTGCATTCATCCGACCCACACACACACACTCTGCATTCATCCGACCCACACACACACACTCTGCATTCATCCGACCCACACACACACACTCTGCATTCATCCGACCCACACACACACACACACACAAACACTCTGCATTCATCCGACACACACACACTCTGCATTCATCCGACACACACACACACTGCATTCATCCGACCCACACACACACACACACACACACACACTTTGCATTCATCCGACACACACACACACACTCTGCATTCATCCGACACACACACACTCTGCATTCATCCGACACACACACACTCTGCATTCATCCGACCCACACACACACACTGCATTCATCAGACCCACACACACACACTGCATTCATCAGACCCACACACACTCTGCATTCATCCGACCCACACACACACACACACTTTGCATTCATCCGACACACACACACTCTGCATTCATCCGACCCACACACACACACACTCTGCATTCATCCGACCCACACACACACACACACACTCTGCATTCATCCGACCCACACACACACACACTCTGCATTCATCCGACCCACACACACACACACTCTGCATTCATCCGACCCACACACACACACACTCTGCATTCATCCGACCCACACACACACACACTGCATTCATCCGACCCACACACACACACACACTCTGCATTCATCCGACCCACACACACACACTCTGCATTCATCCGACCCACACACACACACTCTGCATTCATCCGACCCACACACACACACACACTCTGCATTCATCCGACCCACACACACACACACACTATGCATTCATCCGACCCACACACACACTCTGCATTCATCCGACCCACACACACACACTCTGCATTCATCCGACCCACACACACACACACTCTGCATTCATCCGACCCACACACACACACACTCTGCATTCATCCGACCCACACACACACACACTCTGCATTCATCCGACCCACACACACACACACACTCTGCATTCATCCGACCCACACACACACACACTCTGCATTCATCCGAACCACACACACACACACACTGCATTCATCCGACCCACACACACACACTCTGCATTCATCCGACCCACACACACACACTCTGCATTCATCCGACCCACACACACACACACACACACTCTGCATTCATCCGACCCACCCACACACACTCTGCATTCATCCGACCCACACACACTCTGCATTCATCCGACCCACACACACACACACACTCTGCATTCATCCGACCCACACACACACTCTGCATTCATCCGACCCACACACACACACTCTGCATTCATCCGACCCACACACACACACTCTGCATTCATCCGACCCACACACACACACTCTGCATTCATCCGACCCACAGACACACACTCTGCATTCATCCGACACACACACACACACACACACACTCTGCATTCATCCGACCCACACACACACTCTGCATTCATCCGACCCACACACACACTCTGCATTCATCCGACCCACACACACTCTGCATTCATCCGACCCACACACACACACACACACTCTGGCGATTTCATCCGACCCACCACACACACACACACTGCATTCTCCGACCCACACACACACACACTCTGCATTCATCCGACCCACACACACACACAACTCTGCTGCATTCATCACACTACCCCCACACACACACACACTCTCACTTCATCCGACCCACACACACACACACTCTGCATTCATCCGACCCACACACACACACACTCTGCAGTCATCCGACCCACACACACACACACTCTGCAGTCATCGACCCACACACACACACACTCTGCAGTCATCCGACCCACACACACACACTCTGCATCATCGACCCACACACACTCTGCATTCATCCGACCCACACACACACAACTCTGCATCATCCGACCCATCGAATCACACACTCTGCAGTTCATCCGACCCACACACACACACTCTTCATTCATCCGACCCACACAACACCACACTCTGCATGCATCCGACCCACGACACACCACACACTCTGCATTCATCCGACCCACACACACACACATCTGCATTCATCCGACCCACACACACACACACTCTCTGCCATTCATCCGACCCACTACACACACACTCTGCATTCATCCGACCCACACACACACACTCTGCATTCATCCGACCCACACACACACACTCTGCATTCATCCGACCCACACACACACACTCTGCATTCATCCGACCCACACACACACACTCTGCATTCATCCGACCCACACACACACACACTGCATTCATCCGACCCACACACACACACACACTCTGCATTCATCCGACCCACACACACACACTCTGCATTCATCCGACCCACACACCACACACTCTGCATTCATCCGACCCACACACACACACACTCTGCATTCATCCGACCCACACACACTCTGCATTCATCCGACCCACACACACACACTCTGCATTCATCCGACACACACACACACACACTCTGCATTCATCCGACCCACACACACACACACTCTGCATTCATCCGACACACACACACACACACTCTGCATTCATCCGACCCACACACACACACACTCTGCATTCATCCGACACACACACACTCTGCATTCATCCGACCCACACACACACACACTCTGCATTCATGCCGACCCACACACACACACACTCTGCATTCATCCGACCCACACACACACACACTCTGCATTCATCCGACCCACACACACACACTCTGCATTCATCCGACCCACACACACTCTGCATTCATCCGACACACACACACTCTGCATTCATCCGACCCACACACACACACACACTCTGCTTCATCCGACCCAACTCACACACACCTCTGCATCATCCGACCCACACACACACACTCTGCATTCATCCGACCAACTCAGCTTTCATCGACAACACACACTTCTGCATTCATCCGGACCCCCACAGACACACACTCTGCATTCATCCGACCCACACACACACACTCTGCATTCATCGACCCACATCACACACTCTGCATTCAATCCGACCCACACACACACTTGCATTCATCCGACCCCACACACACACACTCTGCATTCATCCGACCCACACACACCCACACACACTCTGCATTCATCCGACCCACACACACACACACACACTCTGCATTCTACCGCCCACACACACACACACACTCTGCATTCATCGCACCACACACACACACACACTCTGCATTCATCCGACCCACACACACACACACACACACTTTGCATTCATCCGACACACACACACACACTCTGCATTCATCCGACACACACACACTCTGCATTCATCCGACACACACACACTCTGCATTCATCCGACACACACACACTCTGCATTCATCCGACCCACACACACACACTGCATTCATCCGACACACACACACTCTGCATTCATCCGACACACACACACTCTGCATTCATCCGACCCACACACACACACACACTTTGCATTCATCCGACACACACACACTCTGCATGCATCCGACACACACACACTCTGCATGCATCCGACACACACACACACTGCATTCATCCGACACACACACACTCTGCATTCATCCGACCCACACACACACTCTGCATTCATCAGACCCACACACACACTCTGCATTCATCAGACCCACACACACACTCTGCATTCATCAGACCCACACACACTCTGCATTCATCCGACCCACACACACACTCTGCATTCATCCGACCCACACACACACTCTGCATTCATCCGACCCACACACACACTCTGCATTCATCCGACCCACACACACACTCTGCATTCATCCGACCCACACACACACTCTGCATTCATCCGACCCACACACACACACTGCATTCATCCGACCCACACACACACTCTGCATTCATCCGACCCACACACACACTCTGCATTCATCCGACCCACACACACACACTCTGCATTCATCCGACCCACACACACACACACTCTGCATTCATCCGACCCACACACACACACACTCTGCATTCATCCGACCCACACACACACACACTCTGCATTCATCCGACCCACACACACACACACTATGCATTCATCCGACCCACACACACACTCTGCATTCATCCGACCCACACACACACACTCTGCATTCATCCGACCCACACACACACACACTCTGCATTCATCCGACCCACACACACACACACTCTGCATTCATCCGACCCACACACACACACACACTCTGCATTCATCCGACCCACACACACACACACTCTGCATTCATCCGAACCACACACACACACACACTGCATTCATCCGACCCACACACACACACTCTGCATTCATCCGACCCACACACACACACTCTGCATTCATCCGACCCACACACACACACACACACACTCTGCATTCATCCGACCCACCCACACACACTCTGCATTCATCCGACCCACACACACTCTGCATTCATCCGACCCACACACACACACACACTCTGCATTCATCCGACCCACACACACACTCTGCATTCATCCGACCCACACACACACACACTCTGCATTCATCCGACCCACACACACACACTCTGCATTCATCCGACCCACACACACACACTCTGCATTCATCCGACCCACACTCTGCATTCATCCGACACACACACACACACACACACACTCTGCATTCATCCGACCCACACACACACTCTGCATTCATCCGACCCACACACACACTCTGCATTCATCCGACCCACACACACACACACACTCTGCATTCATCCGACCCACACACACACACACACACTCTGCATTCATCCGACCCACACACACACACACTCTGCATTCATCCGACCCACACACACACACACTCTGCATTCATCCGACCCACACACACACACACTCTGCATTCATCCGACCCACACACACACACACTCTGCATTCATCCCAACCACACACACACACACTCTGCATTCATCCGACCCACACACACACACACTCTGCATTCATCCGATCCACACACACACACACTCTGCATTCATCCGACCCACACACACACACACTCTGCATTCATCCGACCCACACACACACACTCTGCATTCATCCGACCCACACACACACACTCTGCATTCATCCGACCCCACACACACTCTGCATTCATCCCGACCCACACACACACACTCTGCATTCATCCCGACCCACACACACACACTCTGCATTCATCCGACCCACACACACACACATCTGCATTCATCCGACCCACACACACACACTCTGCATTCATCCGACCCACACACACACACTCTGCATTCATCCGACCCACACACACACACACTGCATTCATCCGACCCACACACACACACACACTCTGCATTCATCCGACCCACACACACACACTCTGCATTCATCCGACCCACACACACACACTCTGCATTCATCCGACCCACACACACACACACACTCTGCATTCATCCGACCCACACACACACACTCTGCATTCATCCGACCCACACACACACACACACTATGCATTCATCCGACCCACACACACACTCTGCATTCATCCGACCCACACACACACACTCTGCATTCATCCGACCCACACACACACACACACTCTGCATTCATCCGACCCACACACACACACACTCTGCATTCATCCGACCCACACACACACACACTCTGCATTCATCCGACCCACACACACACACACTCTGCATTCATCCGACACACACACACTCTGCATTCATCCGACCCACACACACACACACTCTGCATTCATCCGACCCACACACACACACACTCTGCATTCATCCGACACACACACACACACACTCTGCATTCATCCGACCCACACACACACACTCTGCATTCATCCGACACACACACACTCTGCATTCATCCGACACATACACACTCTGCATTCATCCGACCCACACACACACACACACACTTTGCATTCATCCGACACACACACACTCTGCATTCATCCAGACACACACACACTCTGCATTCATCCGACCCACACACACACACTGCATTCATCAGACCCACACACACTCTGCATTCATCCGACACACACACACTCTGCATTCATCCGACCCACACACACACACACACTTTGCATTCATCCGACACACACACACTCTGCATTCATCCGACACACACACACTCTGCATTCATCCGACACACACACACTCTGCATTCATCCGACCCACACACACACACACACACACACACACTTTGCATTCATCCGACACACACACACACTCTGCATTCATCCGACACACACACACTCTGCATTCATCCGACACACACACACACACTGCATTCATCCGACCCACACACACACACTGCATTCATCAGACCCACACACACTCTGCATTCATCCGTACCCACCACCACACACTCTGCATTCATCCGACCCACACACACACACTTGCATTCATCCGACACACACACACTCTGAATGCATCGACACACACACACTCTGCATGCATCCGACACACACACACTCTGCATTCATCCGACACACACACACTCTGCATTCATCCGACCACACACCACTCTCTGCATTCATCAGACACACACACACACTCTGCAGTCATCAGACCACACACACACACTCTGCATTCATCAGACCCACACACACTCTGCATTCATCCGACACACACACACACTCTGCATTCATCCGACCCACACACACACTCTGCATTCATCCGACCCACACACACACACACACACTCTGCATTCATCCGACCCACACACTCACTCTGCATTCATCCGACCCACACACACACTCTGCATTCATCCGACCCACACACACACTCTGCATTCATCCGACCCACACACACACTCTGCATTCATCCGACCCACACACACACTCTGCATTCATCCGACCCACACACACACTCTGCATTCATCCGACCCACACACACACACACTCTGCATTCATCCGACCCACACACACACACACACACACACACTCTGCATTCATCCGACACACACACACACACTCTGCATTCATCCGACCCACACACACACACACACTGCATTCATCCGACCCACACACACACACTCTGCATTCATCCGACCCACACACACACACTCTGCATTCATCCGACCCACACACACACACTCTGCATTCATCCGACCCACACACACACACACACTCTGCATTCATCCGACCCACCCACACACACTCTGCATTCATCCGACCCACCCACACACACTCTGCATTCATCCGACCCACACACACACACTCTGCATTCATCCGACCCACACACACACACTCTGCATTCATCCGACCCACACACACACACACTCTGCATTCATCCGACCCACACACACACACACACACTCTGCATTCATCCGACCCACACACACACACACACACTCTGCATTCATCCGACCCACACACACACACTCTGCATTCATCCGACCCACACACACACACTCTGCATTCATCCGACCCACACACACACACACTCTGCATTCATCCGACCCACACACACACACACTCTGCATTCATCCGACCACACACACACACTCTGCATTCATCCGACCCACACACACACACACTCTGCATTCATCCGACCCACACACACACACTCTGCATTCATCCGACCCACACACACACACTCTGCATTCATCCGACCCACACACACACACTCTGCATTCATCCGACCCACACACACACACTCTGCATTCATCCGACCCACACACACACACTCTGCATTCATCCGACCCACACACACACACACTCTGCATTCATCGACCCACACCCACACTCTGCATTCATCCGACCCCCACACACACACTCTGCATTCATCCCGACCCACACACACCACACTCTGCATTCATCCGACCCACAACCACACCACACTCTGCATTCATCCGACCCACACACACACACTCTGCATTCATCCGACCCACACACACACACACTCTGCATTCATCCGACCCACACACACACACACACTCTGCATTCATCCGACCCACACACACACACACACTCTGCATCTCCGACCCACACACACACACACACACACACACTCTGCATTCATCCGACACACACACTCTGCATTCATCCGACCCACACACACACACACACTGCATTCATCCGACCCACACACACACACACTCTGCATTCATCCGACCCACACACACACACACACTGCATTCATCCGACCCACACACACACACACTCTGCATTCATCCGACCCACACACACACACTCTGCATTCATCCGACCCACTCACACACACACTCTGCATTCATCCGACCCACACACACACACACTCTGCATTCATCCGACCCACACACACACACTCTGCATTCATCCGACCCACACACACACACTCTGCATTCATCCGACCCACACACACACTCTGCATTCATCCGACCCACACACACACACTCTGCATTCATCCGACCCCACACACACACACTCTGCATTCATCCGACCCACACACACACACTCTGCATTCATCCGACCCACACACACACACTCTGCATTCATCCGACCCACACACACACACTCTGCATTCATCCGACCCACACACACACACTCTGCATTCATCCGACCCACACACACACACTCTGCATTCATCCGACCCACACACACACACTCTGCATTCATCCGACCCACACACACACACACTCTGCATTCATCCGACCCACACACACACACACACTCTGCATTCATCCGACACACACACACACACACACACACTCTGCATTCATCCGACCCACACACACACACACACACACACACTCTGCATTCATCCGACCCACACACACACACACTCTGCATTCATCCGACACACACACTCTGCATTCATCCGACACACACACTCTGCATTCATCCGACCCACACACACACACACCTGCATTCATCCGACCCACACACACACTCTGCATTCATCCGACACACACACACACACTCTGCATTCATCCGACCCACACACACACACTCTGCATTCATCCGACCCACACACACACACACACTCTGCATTCATCCGACACACACACTCTGCATTCATCCGACCCACACACACACACTCTGCATTCATCCGACCACACACACACACACTCTGCATTCATCCGACCCACACACACACCACACTCTGCATTCATCCGACCCCACACACACACTCTGCATTCATCCGACCCACACCCACACACACACTCCTGCATTCATCCGACACACACACACTCTGCATTCATCCGACCCACACACACACACACACTCTGCATTCATCCGACACACACACTCTGCATTCATCCGACACACACCACTCTGCATTCATCCGACACACACACTCTGCATTCATCCGACACACACACACTCTGCATTCATCCGACACACACACTCTGCATTCATCCGACACACACACTCTGCATTCATCCGACACACACACTCTGCATTCATCCGACACACACACTCTGCATTCATCCGACACACACACTCTGCATTCATCCGACACACACACTCTGCATTCATCCGACACACACACTCTGCATTCATCCGACACACACACTCTGCATTCATCCGACACACACACTCTGCATTCATCCGACACACACACTCTGCATTCATCCGACACACACACTCTGCATTCATCCGACCCACACACACACTCTGCATTCATCCGACCCACACACACACTCTGCATTCATCCGACCCACACACACACTCTGCATTCATCCGACCCACACACACACACACTCTGCATTCATCCCACACACACACTCTGCATTCATCCGACCCACACACACACACACTCTGCATTCATCCGACCCACACACACACACTCTGCATTCATCCGACCCACACACACACACACTCTGCATTCATCCGACCCACACACACACACTCTGCATTCATCCGACCCACCCACACACACTCTGCATTCATCCGACCCACACACACACACACTCTGCATTCATCCGACCCACACACACACACACTCTGCATTCATCCGACCCACACACACACACACACACTCTGCATTCATCCGACACACACACTCTGCATTCATCCGACACACACACTCTGCATTCATCCGACACACACACTCTGCATTCATCCGACACACACACTCTGCATTCATCCGACACACACACTCTGCATTCATCCGACACACACACTCTGCATTCATCCGACACACACACTCTGCATTCATCCGACACACACACTCTGCATTCATCCGACACACACACTCTGCATTCATCCGACACACACACTCTGCATTCATCCGACACACACACTCTGCATTCATCCGACACACACACTCTGCATTCATCCGACACACACACTCTGCATTCATCCGACACACACACTCTGCATTCATCCGACCCACACACTCTGCATTCATCCGACCCACACACTCTGCATTCATCCGACCCACACACTCTGCATTCATCCGACCCACACACTCTGCATTCATCCGACCCACACACTCTGCATTCATCCGACCCACACACTCTGCATTCATCCGACCCACACACTCTGCATTCATCCGACCCACACACTCTGCATTCATCCGACCCACACACTCTGCATTCATCCGACCCACACACTCTGCATTCATCCGACCCACACACTCTGCATTCATCCGACCCACACACTCTGCATTCATCCGACCCACACACTCTGCATTCATCCGACACACACACTCTGCATTCATCCGACCCACACACTCTGCATTCATCCGACCCACACACTCTGCATTCATCCGACCCACACACTCTGCATTCATCCGACCCACACACACACACTCTGCATTCATCCGACACACACACACACACACTCTGCATTCATCCGACACACACACACACACACTCTGCATTCATCCGACCCACACACACACACTCTGCATTCATCCGACCCACACACACACACACTGCATTCATCCGACCCACACACACACACTCTGCATTCATCCGACCCACACACACACACTCTGCATTCATCCGACCCACCCACACACACACACTCTGCATTCATCCGACCCACCCACACACACACACTCTGCATTCATCCGACCCACCCACTCTGCATTCATCCGACACACACACACTCTGCAATGATCCGACACACACACACTCTGCATTCATCCGACACACACACACTCTGCATTCATCCGACACACACACACTCTGCATTCATCCGACACACACACACTCTGCATTCATCCGACACACACACACTCTGCATTCATCCGACACACACACACTCTGCATTCATCCGACACACACACACTCTGCATTCATCCGACACACACACACTCTGCATTCATCCGACACACACACACTCTGCATTCATCCGACACACACACACTCTGCATTCATCCGACACACACACACTCTGCATTCATCCGACACACACACACTCTGCATTCATCCGACACACACACACTCTGCATTCATCCGACACACACACACTCTGCATTCATCCGACACACACACACTCTGCATTCATCCGACACACACACACTCTGCATTCATCCGACACACACACACTCTGCATTCATCCGACACACACACACTCTGCATTCATCCGACACACACACACTCTGCATTCATCCGAGACACACACACTCTGCATTCATCCGACACACACACTCTGCATTCATCCGACACACACACTCTGCATTCATCCGACACACACACTCTGCATTCATCCGACACACACACTCTGCATTCATCCGACACACACACTCTGCATTCATCCGACACACACACTCTGCATTCATCCGACACACACACTCTGCATTCATCCGACACACACACTCTGCATTCATCCGACACACACACTCTGCATTCATCCGACACACACACTCTGCATTCATCCGACACACACACTCTGCATTCATCCGACACACACACTCTGCATTCATCCGACACACACACTCTGCATTCATCCGACACACACACTCTGCATTCATCCGAGACACACACACTCTGCATTCATCCGAGACACACACACTCTGCATTCATCCGACACACACACACTCTGCATTCATCCGACACACACACACTCTGCATTCATCCGACACACACACACTCTGCATTCATCCGACACACACACACACACACACACTCTGCAGTCATCCGAACCACACACTCTGCATTCACCCGACACACACACTCTGCATTCACCCGACACACACACTCTGCATTCACCCGACACACACACTCTGCATTCACCCGACACACACACTCTGCATTCACCCGACACACACACTCTGCATTCACCCGACACACACACTCTGCATTCACCCGACACACACACACACACACACACACACTCTGCAGTCATCCGAACCACACACACTGCATTCATCCGACACACACACACTGCATTCATCCGACACACACACACTGCAGTCATCCGACACACACACACACTCTGCAGTCATCCGACACACACACACACTCTGCAGTCATCCGACACACACACACACACACACTCTGCAGTCATCCGACACACACACACACACTCTGCAGTCATCCGACACACACACACACACTCTGCAGTCATCCGACACACACACACACACACTCTGCAGTCATCCGACACACACACACACACTCTGCAGTCATCCGACACACACACACACTCTGCAGTCATCCGACACACACACACACTCTGCAGTTATCCGACACACACACACACTCTGCAGTCATCCGACACACACACACACTCTGCAGTCATCCGACACACACACACACTCTGCAGTCATCCGACACACACACACACTCTGCAGTCATCCGACACACACACACACTCTGCAGTCATCCGACATACACACACACACACACTCTGCAGTCATCACACACACACACACACTCTGCAGTCATCCGACACACACACACACTCTGCAGTCATCCGACACACACACACACTCTGCAGTCATCCGACACACACACACACACTGCAGTCATCCGACACACACACACACACACTCTGCAGTCATCCGACACACACACACACAGCATTCATCCGACACAAACACACACTGCATTCATCCGACACACACACACACACTGCATTCATCCGACACACACACTGCATTCATCCGACACACACACACTGCATTCATCCGACACACACAGTGCATTCATCCGACACACACACACAGTGCATTCATCCGACACACACACACACTACATTCAGCCGACACACACACACTGCATTCATCCAACACACACACACACACACACACACACACACACTGCATTCATCCAACACACAAACACACACTGCATTCATCCAACACACAAACACACACTGCATTCATCCAACACACACACACACACTGCATTCATCCAACACACACACCGTGCATATGTGCTACACACACACCGTGCATATGTCCTACACACACACACACAGTACATATGTCCTACACACACACTGCATATGTCCTACACACACACACAGTGCATATGTCCTACACACACACACAGTCCATATGTCCTACACACACACACAGTCCATATGTCCTACACACACACACAGTCCATATGTCCTACACACACACACAGTCCATATGTCCTACACACACACACAGTCCATATGTCCTACACACACACACAGTCCATATGTCCTACACACACACACACAGTGCATATGTCCTACACACAAACACAGTGCATATGTCCTACACACAAACACAGTGCATATGTCCTACACACAAACACAGTGCATATGTCCTACACACAAACACACACACACACACACACAGTGCATATGTCCTACACACACACACACACACACACACACACACACACACACACACACACACAGTGCATATGTCCTACACACACACACACAGTGCATATGTCCTACACACACACAGTGCATATGTCCTACACACACACACAGTGCATATGTCCTACACACACACACAGTGCATATGTCCTACACACACACAGTGCATATGTCCTACACACAAACACAGTGCATATGTCCTACACACACACACACACACACAGTGCATATGTCCTACACACACACACAGTGCATATGTCCTACACACAAACACAGTGCATATGTCCTACACACAAACACACACACACACACACACACACAGTGCATATGTCCTACACACACACACACACACACACAGTGCATATGTCCTACACACACACACACAGTGCATATGTCCTACACACACACACAGTGCATATGTCCTACACACACACACAGTGCATATGTCCTACACACACACACAGTGCATATGTCCTACACACAAACACAGTGCATATGTCCTACACACACACACACAGTGCATATGTCCTACACACACACACACAGTGCATATGTCCTACACACACACACACAGTGCATATGTCCTACACACACACACAGTGCATATGTCCTACACACACAAACACAGTGCATATGTCCTACACACACAAACACAGTGCATATGTCCTACACACACAAACACAGTGCATATGTCCTACACACAAACACAGTGCATATGCCCTACACACAAACACAGTGCATATGCCCTACACACAAACACAGTGCATATGTCCTACACACACACACAGTGCATATGTCCTACACACACACACAGTGCATATGTCCTACACACACACACACACTGCATATGTCCTACACACACACACACACAGTGCATATGTCCTACACACAAACACAGTGCATATGTCCTACACACAAACACAGTGCATATGTCCTACACACACAAACACAGTGCATATGTCCTACACACAAACACAGTGCATATGTCCTACACACAAACACAGTGCATATGTCCTACACACAAACACAGTGCATATGTCCTACACACAGTGCATATGTCCTACACACAGTGCATATGTCCTACACACAAACACAGTGCATATGTCCTACACACACAAACAGTGCATATGTCCTACACACACACACACAGTGCATATGTCCTACACACACACACAGTGCATATGTCCTACACACACACACAGTGCATATGTCCTACACACACACACAGTGCATATGTCCTACACACACACACAGTGCATATGTCCTACACACACACAGTGCATATGTCCTACACACACACACAGTGCATATGTCCTACACACACACACAGTGCATATGTCCTACACACACACACAGTGCATATGTCCTACACACACACACACACAGTGCATATGTCCTACACACACACACAGTGCATATGTCCTACACACACACACAGTGCATATGTCCTACACACACACACACAGTGCATATGTCCTACACACACACACACAGTGCATATGTCCTACACACACACACACACACAGTGCATATGTCCTACACACACAAACAGTGCATATGTCCTACACACACACACAGTGCATATGTCCTACACACACACACAGTGCATATGTCCTACACACACACACAGTGCATATGTCCTACACACACACACAGTGCATATGTCCTACACACACACACAGTGCATATGTCCTACACACACACACAGTGCATATGTCCTACACACACACACAGTGCATATGTCCTACACACACACACACACACAGTGGATATGTCCTACACACACACACACAGTGGATATGTCCTACACACACACACACAGTGGATATGTCCTACACACAAACAGTGCATATGTCCTACACACACACACAGTGCATATGTCCTACACACACACACCACAACAACTTGTTAAAGATTAGCCTCTCTGTATTTTAGTTTCAAAAACATTGCTGAATGCTCAGAGAATTGAACATAACGGTCCCTGCTAGAGACCTCGGCAGAGCATTTGCTGCTGGGTCACTTCCTTATCCATAGGTAGTAGGCTCTGCCTGAGGGCATGCTAGTATTTCTGTTTATAAGACTAGATTAGCATTTATTTGCATTTATGTGCATTCCACAAACACTGGTTAGTATGGGGAGCACACAAACACACTGTAATGCCAAGTAACACTGACATCTTATTCATTTCGTTCTGAAGTGATCCCATGAAATGTTCCCACGCTTTACCATAATGCATATAATGTCGTCTTTGGTTTTATTTTCTTCACATGCACTGAAAGCTGTTAGTACTACAGAAGAATCAAGGCCCAGTGAGATGTCTCCTGTTATTGGCCAAAGCAAAGACAGAAATAGGTCATGTGCACGCCAATGTGCCACACACACACCGGGGTTATGCACGCACTGATGTGCTACACACACGTCATGTGCGCACCCATGTGCCTGCCACACGCACACAGAGAGGTAATGCGTGCGCCCATATGCCACACACACACAGGGGTCATGTGCACACCCACGTGCCACACACACACACACAGTGGTCATGTGCTCACCCACGTGACACACACACACACACACAGGGGTCATGTGCGAACCCACGTGACACACACACACACACACAGGGGTCATGTGCGAACCCACGTGACACACACACACACAGGGGTCATGTGCGCACCCACGTGCCACACACACACACAGGGGTCATGTGCGCACCCACGTGCCACACACACAGGGGTCATGTGCGCACCCACGTGCCACACACACACAGGGGTCATGTGCGCACCCACGTGTCACACACACACAGGGGTCATGTGCGCACCCACGTGCCCCACACACACAGGGGTCATGTGCGCACCCACGTGCCCCACACACACAGGGGTCATGTGCGCACCCACGTGCCCCACACACACAGGGGTCATGTGCGCACCCACGTGCCCCACACACACACACACACACAGGGATCATGTTCGCACCCACGTGCCCCACACACACACAGGGGTCATGTGCACACCCACGTGCCCCCCACACACACACACAGGGGTCATGTGCACACCCACGTGCCCCACACACACACACAGGGGTCATGTGCACACCCACGTGCCCCCCACACACACACACAGGGGTCATGTGCACACCCACGTGACACCCACACACACACACAGGGGTCATGTGCACACCCACGTGACACACACACACACAGGGGTCATGTGCACACCCACGTGACACACACACACACAGGGGTCATGTGCACACCCACGTGACACACACACACACAGGGGTCATGTGCACACCCACGTGACACACACACACACACAGGGGTCATGTGCACACCCACGTGACACACACACACACAGGGGTCATGTGCACACCCACGTGACACACACACACACAGGGGTCATGTGCACACCCACGTGACACACACACACACAGGGGTCATGTGCACACCCACGTGACACACACACACATGGGTCATGTGCACACCCACGTGACACACACACACACAGGGGTCATGTGCACACCCACGTGACACACACACACACAGGGGTCATGTGCACACCCACGTCGTGCCACACAGGTTATTTGAACGCATATGTTCTACACACACAGGGGTTAAGTGCATGTCCATGTGTTACACACACACAAGGATCATGTGCACGCCAACATGCTACACACAAACAACAAAGGTTCAAGTGCATGCCCATGTGCTAAACATACAGTAGTCATGCGTGTGCCAATGTGCCCCACACACACAGTGCCTTACACATAATAACCAGCACTAACATACATGTTGGGGAAGAGGCAGGGTGTGCTGGGTATTAGGGGTTAAGCACTCATACAGGATGAGGAAGAGGCAGGGGGTGCTGGGTATTAGGGGTTAAGCACTCACATACAGGATGAGGAAGAGGCAGGGGGTGCTGGGTATTAGGGGTTAAGCACTCACATACAGGATGAGGAAGAGGCAGGGGGTGCTGGGTATCAGGGGTTAAGCACTCATACAGAATGAGGAAGAGGCAGGGGGTTCTGGGTATTAGGGGTTAAGCACTCACATACAGGATTAGGAAGAGGCAGGGTGTGCTGGGTATTAGGGGTTAAGCACTCATACAGGATTAGGAAGAGGCAGGGGGTGCTAGGTATTAGGGGTTAAGCACTCATACAGGATTAGGAAGAGGCAGGGGGTGCTGGGTATTAGGGGTTAAGCACTCATACAGGATTAGGAAGAGGCAGGGGGTGCTGGGTATTAGGGGTTAAGCACTCATACAGGATGAGGAAGAGGCAGGGGGTGCTGGGTATTAAGGGTTAAGCACTCATACAGGATGAGGAAGAGGCAGGGGGTGCTGGGTATTAGGGGTTAAGCACTCATACAGGATGAGGAAGAGGCAGGGGGTGCTGGGTATTAGGGGTTAAGCACACATACAGGATGAGGAAGAGGCAGGGGGTGCTGGGTATTAGGGGTTAAGCACTCACATACAGGATTAGGAAGAGGCAGGGGGTGCTGGGTATTAGGGGTTAAGCACTCACATACAGGATTAGGAAGAGGCAGGGGGTGCTGGGTATTAGGGGTTAAGCACTCACATACAGGATTAGGAAGAGGCAGGGGGTGCTGGGTATTAGGGGTTAAGCACTCACATACAGGATTAGGAAGAGGCAGGGGGTGCTGGGTATTAGGGGTTAAGCACTCACATACAGGATGAGGAAGAGGCAGGGGGTGCTGGGTATTAGGGGTTAAGCACTCATACAGGATTAGGAAGAGGCAGGGGGTGCTGGGTATTAGGGGTTAAGCACACATACAGGATTAGGAAGAGGCAGGGGGTGCTGGGTATTAGGGGTTAAGCACTCATACAGGATTAGGAAGAGGCAGGGGGTGCTGGGTATTAGGGGTTAAGCACACATACAGGATGAGGAAGAGGCAGGGGGTGCTGGGTATTAGGGGTTAAGCACTCATACAGGATTAGGAAGAGGCAGGGGGTGCTGGGTATTAGGGGTTAAGCACTCATACAGGATTAGGAAGAGGCAGGGGGTGCTGGGTATTAGGGGTTAAGCACACATACAGGATTAGGAAGAGGCAGGGGGTGCTGGGTATTAGGGGTTAAGCACTCATACAGGATGAGGAAGAGGCAGGGGGTTCTGGGTATTAGGGGTTAAGCACTCATACAGGATTAGGAAGAGGCAGGGGGTGCTGGGTATTAGGGGTTAAGCACTCACATACAGGATGAGGAAGAGGCAGGGGGTGCTGGGTATTAGGGGTTAAGCACACATACAGGATTAGGAAGAGGCAGGGGGTGCTGGGTATTAGGGGTTAAGCACTCACATACAGGATTAGAAAGAGGCAGGGGGTGCTGGGTATTAGGGGTTAAGCACTCACATACAGGATGAGGAAGAGGCAGGGGGTGCTGGGTATTAGGGGTTAAGCACTCATACAGGATTAGGAAGAGGCAGGGGGTGCTGGGCATTAGGGGTTAAGCACTCATACAGGATTAGGAAGAGGCAGGGGGTGCTGGGTATTAGGGGTTAAGCACACATACAGGATTAGGAAGAGGCAGGGGGTGCTGGGTATTAGGGATTAAGCACTCATACAGGATTAGGAAGAGGCAGGGGGTGCTGGGTATTAGGGGTTAAGCACTCACATACAGGATGAGGAAGAGGCAGGGGGTGCTGGGTATTAGGGGTTAAGCACTCATACAGGATTAGAAAGAGGCAGGGGGTGCTGGGTATTAGGGGTTAAGCACACATACAGGATTAGGAAGAGGCAGGGGGTGCTGGGTATTAGGGGTTAAGCACTCATACAGGATTAGGAAGAGGCAAGGGGTTCTGGGTATTAGGGGTTAAGCACTCATACAGGATGAGGAAGAGGCAGGGGGTGCTGGGTATTAGGGGTTAAGCACTCATACAGGATTAGGAAGAGGCAGGGGGTTCTGGGTATTAGGGGTTAAGCACTCACATACAGGATTAGGAAGAGGCAGGGGGTGCTGGGTATTTGGGGTTAAGCACTCATACAGGATTAGGAAGAGGCAGGGGGTGCTGGGTATTAGGGGTTAAGCACTCATACAGGATTAGGAAGAGGCAGGGGGTGCTAGGTATTAGGGGTTAAGCACTCATACAGGATTAGGAAGAGGCAGGGGGTGCTGGGTATTAGGGGTTAAGCACTCATACAGGATTAGGAAGAGGCAGGGGGTGCTGGGTATTAGGGGTTAAGCACTCATACAGGATTAGGAAGAGGCAGGGGGTGCTGGGTATTAGGGGTTAAGCAATCATACAGGATTAGGAAGAGGCAGGGGGTGCTGGGTATTAGGGGTTAAGCACTCACATACAGGATTAGGAAGAGGCAGGGGGTGCTGGGTATTAGGGGTTAAGCACTCATACAGGATGAGGAAGAGGCAGGGGGTGCTGGGTATTAGGGGTTAAGCACTCATACAGGATGAGGAAGAGGCAGGGGGTTCTGGGTATTAGGGGTTAAGCACTCATACAGGATTAGGAAGAGGCAGGGGGTGCTGGGTATTAAGGGTTAAGCACTCATACAGGATGAGGAAGAGGCAGGGGGTGCTGGGTATTAAGGGTTAAGCACTCATACAGGATGAGGAAGAGGCAGGGGGTGCTGGGTATTAGGGGTTAAGCACACATACAGGATGAGGAAGAGGCAGGGGGTGCTGGGTATTAGGGGTTAAGCACTCACATACAGGATTAGGAAGAGGCAGGGGGTGCTGGGTATTAGGGGTTAAGCACTCACATACAGGATTAGGAAGAGGCAGGGGGTGCTGGGTATTAGGGGTTAAGCACTCACATACAGGATTAGGAAGAGGCAGGGGGTGCTGGGTATTAGGGGTTAAGCACTCACATACAGGATTAGGAAGAGGCAGGGGGTGCTGGGTATTAGGGGTTAAGCACTCACATACAGGATGAGGAAGAGGCAGGGGGTGCTGGGTATTAGGGGTTAAGCACACATACAGGATGAGGAAGAGGCAGGGGGTGCTGGGTATTAGGGGTTAAGCACTCATACAGGATTAGGAACAGGCAGGGGGTGCTGGGTATTAGGGGTTAAGCACTCATACAGGATTAGGAAGAGGCAGGGGGTGCTGGGTATTAGGGGTTAAGCACACATACAGGATTAGGAAGAGGCAGGGGGTGCTGGGTATTAGGGGTTAAGCACTCATACAGGATGAGGAAGAGGCAGGGGGTTCTGGGTATTAGGGGTTAAGCACTCATACAGGATTAGGAAGAGGCAGGGGGTGCTGGGTATTAGGGGTTAAGCACTCACATACAGGATTAGAAAGAGGCAGGGGGTGCTGGGTATTAGGGGTTAAGCACTCACATACAGGATGAGGAAGAGGCAGGGGGTGCTGGGTATTAGGGGTTAAGCACTCATACAGGATTAGGAAGAGGCAGGGGGTGCTGGGCATTAGGGGTTAAGCACTCATACAGGATTAGGAAGAGGCAGGGGGTGCTGGGTATTAGGGGTTAAGCACACATACAGGATTAGGAAGAGGCAGGGGGTGCTGGGTATTAGGGATTAAGCACTCATACAGGATTAGGAAGAGGCAGGGGGTGCTGGGTATTAGGGGTTAAGCACTCATATACAGGATGAGGAAGAGGCAGGGGGTGCTGGGTATTAGGGGTTAAGCACTCATACAGGATTAGAAAGAGGCAGGGGGTGCTGGGTATTAGGGGTTAAGCACACATACAGGATTAGGAAGAGGCAGGGGGTGCTGGGTATTAGGGGTTAAGCACTCATACAGGATTAGGAAGAGGCAAGGGGTTCTGGGTATTAGGGGTTAAGCACTCATACAGGATGAGGAAGAGGCAGGGGGTGCTGGGTATTAGGGGTTAAGCACTCATACAGGATTAGGAAGAGGCAGGGGGTGCTGGGTATTAGGGGTTAAGCAATCATACAGGATTAGGAAGAGGCAGGGGGTTCTGGGTATTAGGGGTTAAGCACTCACATACAGGATTAGGAAGAGGCAGGGGGTTCTGGGTATTAGGGGTTAAGCACACATACAGGATGAGGAAGAGGCAGGGGGTGCTGGGTATTAGGGGTTAAGCACTCATACAGGATTAGGAAG
Organism: Bombina bombina; assembly: GCF_027579735.1. Lineage (NCBI taxonomy): Eukaryota > Metazoa > Chordata > Amphibia > Anura > Bombinatoridae > Bombina > Bombina bombina. The sequence goes on along the minus strand of NC_069504.1, from coordinate 19,613,470 downwards.
AGGCAGGGGGTTCTGGGTATTAGGGGTTAAGCACTCATACAGGATGAGGAAGAGGCAGGGGGTGCTGGGTATTAGGGGTTAAGCACTCATACAGGATTAGGAAGAGGCAGGGGGTGCTGGGTATTTGGGGTTAAGCACTCATACAGGATTAGGAAGAGGCAGGAGGTGCTGGGTATTTGGGGTTAAGCACTCATACAGGATTAGGAAGAGGCAGGGGGTTCTGGGTATTAGGGGTTAAGCACTCACATACAGGATTAGGAAGAGGCAGGGGGTTCTGGGTATTAGGGGTTAAGCACACATACAGGATGAGGAAGAGGCAGGGGGTGCTGGGTATTAGGGGTTAAGCACTCATACAGGATTAGGAAGAGGCAGGGGGTTCTGGGTATTAGGGGTTAAGCACTCATACAGGATGAGGAAGAGGCAGGGGGTGCTGGGTATTAGGGGTTAAGCACTCATACAGGATTAGGAAGAGGCAGGGGGTGCTGGGTATTTGGGGTTAAGCACTCATACAGGATTAGGAAGAGGCAGGGGGTGCTGGGTATTAGGGGTTGAGCACTCATACAGGATTAGGAAGAGGCAGGGGGTGCTGGGTATTAGGGGTTAAGCACTCATACAGGATTAGGAAGAGGCAGGGGGTGCTGGGTATTAGGGGTTAAGCACACATACAGGATTAGGAAGAGGCAGGGGGTGCTGGGTATTTGGGGTTAAGCACTCATACAGGATTAGGAAGAGGCAGGGGGTGCTGGGTATTAGGGGTTAAGCACTCATACAGGATTAGGAAGAGGCAGGGGGTGCTAGGTATTAGGGGTTAAGCACTCATACAGGATTAGGAAGAGGCAGGGGGTGCTGGGTATTAAGGGTTAAGCACTCACATACAGGATGAGGAAGAGGCAGGGGGTGCTGGGTATTACCTGCTCTGCACTGGCTCCACACCACCACATTTCCATAATAGAGACCAACAGTTTGGCTGACTAAGCCTTGGTGTAGTAAATAGACGTTTCCCTTCTCTCTCACCGAGCAAGTCATTAAGTTGTCATCCAGCCAACTAGCTCTGCACATCAGCAGACACAATTTGTTGACTTACCACATGCATCAGGAGTAAGTTTGGAGAAGATGAGAGAAGGGAAACGTAGGGGCTCAGGGACAGGACGTTAGGGGAGAGGAATACAGAAATGCAGACTGACTTTAACCTTTCTAGAGAAAATGAACAAAAAGATCAGGCACATCCATATGTAGAGATTCTTATTCTATTTAACAATTATATTAGGTTTTCAAATCACAAGGGCTAGCAGACATTACAATTTCATGGATTTTTGATCTATACAGTGCAGATACTATACATGAAGAATATAAATATACTTTGTTCAAAAGGCTACATTAAAAGCTATGAGGATGGTTGTAGATACATTTCAGTGATTTTTTTTTATAGGGTAGATGAAAACCTGTTTCATGGACTTAATGTACCTATGTGTAATTACAAAGATGACAAGGGGTGGTAATAAGGGTGATTTTACAATCAGGTGTTGGTATGTGAGGTACAATTTATGATCATCTGCAGGGTGCCCCACACACTGGCAGTCAATAAGTATGTAAAATCACAAGAGAATTTTTATAAAGGTAAGATGCAATGCACTACCACCAGCTCAGATCATGCCAATACATACCCACCAGCTGCTGTATTTTAAAAATACCTTTGCAGGGTCCAACAAATAAAAGCGACTTTTCGGGCTAACACAGCCCTTACTCATGCTCAGCTGGAGGATTTTTCTTCTTTTGAATACTATGGGCTTGGTAAGCTCACAGTGTGGACTGCTCAATAAGGGTGTACTGTTTCCCAATATTTACATTTGAATACATAACCACCGCCATAAAGAAATGTGTTCTGCACTGAATACCACTGCTTCACAAGAACCTGTATTTTAAACAGGGAACTAAGCTATTCTGGCGACATATGTGTCATCTCTGGTCAGAGAGAACGGGGTTCCTATCGTAGGAAAAGTTTGTAAATTAAGCAGATTGAATAGACACGAGAAACAAGACCTTTATCTTTGAAGGAACAAATTTACATTTCTGCCATACATATGAAACTAGTTTTTATAAAAAAGTGTCATTCTAATTTCTACACATTTGTATCTGAGCCACAGTAAATGTCTCATGGCATTCACTAAAGGTAGCACTATTTTAGGCCTTAAAGGGACAGTCAAGTCCAAAATAAACTTTCATGATTCAGATAGGGCATGTAATTTTAAACAACTTTCCAATTTACTTTTATCACCAATTTTGCTTTGTTTTCTTGGTATTCTTAGCTGAAAGCTAAATCTAGGTAGACTCATATGCTAATTTCTTAGACCTTGAAATGCATTTTGACAGTTTTTACCACTAGGGGGCATTAGTTCATGTGTGTCAAAGATAACATTGAGCTCACGCACGTGGAGTTACCTAGGAGTCAGCACTGATTGGCTAAAATGCAAGTCTGTGAAAAGAACTGAAGGGGGCAGTTTGCATAAGCTCAGATACAAGGCAATCACAGAGGTAACACGTATATTAATAAACGTGTTGGTTACGCAAAAAAATCTGGTGTTGACTGTCCCTTTAATGCAGAACTACATATCTGACTGTATACAGTTTAGGTGTCTCTGCCATTCTTACAAGTTAAAACAGCTTAATCTAGTTAAAGGATGAATTTAGTTTCTGACAGCCAGATCCCCAAATGAGACTCCTGAGCAGCACCGAAATCTAAATGGGTGGACATAAATGTGTTCATTGTGCATTTCTGGTATAATTGTGCTGATGTCTCCAGTGCCACACACAGTCTGTCACAAGTTTAGAGGCATCTCTGTCATAACAAGTGCTGTATATGGACTTTCACCAGACGAATGCTGGTTAAATTCTGCAACTGTCCAGGAGACGTGCTTGCTAGAAGATAAAAATGAGCAAAGCTAAGGAAATGCCTCATATAGTAGTTTACAAAGGGGGAACCCTCAAACTCAATACTAGCGGTAAATTGTATCCAGCAACTCAGAAATTCTAAAGGGTCACATGTACAAAGTAAATTAAAGCATTTTCTGTTTTATACATATTTGTCACTCTGAGCATCACTATCGCACGTTAGGACCGGGTACCAGTGCTGCAAGTGTTAGGTTTGAATTGGACTATCTATATCTCATTGAGCCACCGCACTACTGCTGAGAACTATGCAGGGCTTTACTTGGGAATCATAAGTCTGATGGCCAACTTCCAATTGTCCAGCCGCCTGTGAAGCACTGTCTTAGTGCTTTTAAAATCTGTGAGTACGTTGCTATCATTATCACATTGCACATTTTGTGAAGATATCACACCATTTGGGCGCCCTCTTCTGGTTTATATCTTTCAGTTTGGGACTCATGTTTATGCAAGAGTGGTTTTGAAGTGGAAGCGGCCCCTTCCACGTTTGAACTCCACACTTGGTCAACAAAAGTGAACTAAATATTGTCTTTATCATTATTATCATTAACTTTTATTATACCTTATATGGTCTGTCAAAGACGATTGTATCACTTCATTTATATCACTTATGGCGTATCCAGCACTTACTTTGTTTTTAAAGTGACAGTGTGCAAGAGGTTCCTGCCAATTGGGCAGAGGAAGCTATATGACAACTGCCGCATGCACAACTGCACAAGGATTGCCTTGAGTCATGCTGCTCTCACATGAGAGGATGGTCTGTCAGTCACCCTGAACTAGTGTCTTCAGGGTGAATTAGAGGATAACAAGTTTCAGCTTCTTACATTGCAGTAGGCAGGCTTGTATGAAGCCTAATTATTCTTAGAAAATTCTGTTTCTTAGTAGTTGAATTACATGATCATAAGGGGGTAGACAAACTAGCTCAAATGGGGACTCAAATTATTAAAAACATAAATTATGCTTACCTGATAATTTCATTTCCATCTTACGAGGAGAGTCCACGGCTTAATAAAAAGTGTAAGTGCTCCATCCTAAACCTAAAGTCTGGTTCCTCCGCAGCTGGAGATTTAGAGGCCGCCGATTCTGACCCAGAGAAAGAGTCCTCCAAAGTATCAGAGTCCTCTGCATCAGCGGATAATCTAGTCTAAGATACATCCAACGGAGTAGATGACCCCTGGGAAGGATAGCGATGTTTAACCTTTCGCTTGCCCTTAGCAGTGCGAGGTAAAGCACTGAAGGCCGCCAGACACCGCCGTTTGCAACTGATCAGCAAAATCTGGCTGTCACAGGGCCCCTCCCATAAGGGGATTAGTAGTGCACTGGGAAGCTGCATGTGTAATTGGAGATAATAGTAGGGAACGCACCTTGCGGGACGGAGACCCCCTCAGAGGTGGACGGCTCAGTGGTTCTAAACATCTTGTTCTTTTTAGATATCACTATTTTATGTGGAATATAGTTGAGCAGGCGGATACACCGTAGCCTCCTTACAATAAACACAGGCATTAGATTTATGCAAAGGGGAGTACCCTCTAACGCATCAGAGTCCTCCATAGCTTGCGCCTTTAATATGGACTATAGAAAAAATAAATGACACCTTTTATACCCCAATGGCCGGGGCACTTTTCACCTCCCAATGACACAGGCCCACAGAGAAATGGTTTTTTTCTCCTGCAACCGACGGTCAGGAAAAGGAAGAGAATGAAGCCACACCCAGTCACATGGAGTGCCATGCAGGATAGCCCCTGCAGCCAATAAATAGCGTGCCAAACTAAACAGGCACAGTAATCAAAATGAAGGAAGAACCTGACTGTTCACACATTGCCAGAGCCACATCTCACACATGTCGCAGCAAAAAAGTAGTAATCATGTACAAATCCCCCCCCTGTTCAATAATCACCTTCCGGAGATATTAACCCTTGATTCTAAACAGATAAAAGGAGTCACACTGTGACCCAATCTTCTTACGTTCTCATTACAAGTTTAAAAACAAAACAATCTTACCAGAATCTATGCCATGGAACAGGAACACGGCCTCTCAAGTTTGACAGTATTGTAGCATCGCTCCTGACATGGACTTGACTGATAGAAAGCAGGCAGTTAAACTATTCAACAGTGATTGCTTAAGGAGCTGTTAATATGAGTCTGGATGGTTTTGCAGAAAGACCCTCCCTGCATCTCCAGACCCTAACATTCGTCAATGCTCTCACCGAGAGGCTGACAAGACTACTTAAAACTACAGTCCCATTCTGAAGAGTACTACCCTCCATAAGAGACTGATTCGAATCCTCCGACACTTCTCTGCCAACCTCCTGTGACGAAAGGCAAAGAATGACTGCGGGGTGAGGGGAGTGGGGGAGGTGTTTAAGCCTTTAGCTGGGGTGTATTAGCCTACTCCTGGTGGCCAGGCTCTATATTCCCACAAGTAATGAATGAAGCCGTGGACTCTCCTCGTATTAAGATGGAAACACTTTTGGCTTATGTGTAAAAATTGCACTTGCCCCACTATGCCTAGTGAGGCCAAACACATTCTGTAACCTGTCACTGGCAGATACCAAGACCCATAGGTGGGCATGTGAGGGGGGGATAGCAAGACCCACAGGCAGGCACAGAGGGGGGCACAGATTTGGAGACCTAGAGATAGGCATAGTGCAGGAGCTACTAGAATTACAGATGTTCTCTTGTGTTTGATACGAGCAATGACTCGTGGAAGGAGAGCAAACTGAGGAAACAGGTATGCCAGAGAAAAGATCCAAGGAACCTCTAGAGCGTCTATCAGAGAAGCCTGAGGATCTCTTGACCTTGAAACGTACTTTGGAAGCTTGGAGTTTTTGATGAGACGCCATCAGATCCATCTCTGGAACCCCCCCACCTGAGGGTTATCTTTAAGAAAACTTCCGGATGGAGAGCCCACTTCCCGGGAAGAAAGGTATGTCTGCTCAGAAAATCTGCCTGCCAGATGTCCACTACTGAAATGTGGATGGCAGATAGGAAACAATTGTGAGCTTCCACCCACTGCAGAATGTGAGTCACCTCCATCAGGCTAAGGAACGCAGAGTTCCTCCCAGGTAGTTGATATACGCCACTGAGGTGATGATGACTGACTGAAATCTGAGAAATCGGACCAAACCTAGTGGAGGCCAAGAAGCTAGAGCATTGAAGATTGAGCTCAATTCAATAATGTTTATTGGGAGAAAAGACACCTCAAGTCCAAAGACCCTGAGTCTTTAAGGAACCCCAAACAGCTACCCAGCCTGACAGGCTGGTATCTGTGGAAAAACTCTCCCAAGATGGTCTCAAGAAGAATTTTCCCTGAGACAGATTATCTTGAGAAATCCACCAAGATAGAGATTTTCTCGGTAGGGAGACAAGAACAATCCTCAGAGAGATCCGGGTAGTCTCGGTTCCATTGTCTGAACATGCATAACTGTAGCGCTCTCACGTGGAAAAAAGGTAAAAGGAATAAAGTCCATGGAAACCACCATTAGACCAATTACCTCCTACACAAAACCACTCATGGACGAACAGAGGACTGAAGTGAAAGACAAGTATCCAGAAGCTTGGATCTTCTGACTGCCGTCAAGAAAAACCTAATGGATATAGAGTCTAAGGCCGTCTCCAAAAAACCTACCCTGGTATTTGGTACCAAGGACTCTTTTCCAGGGTCACCTTCCACCCATGGGTATAATGGACAGCAGCAAATCCGTATGGATCTTGCTATATGAAAAGATGACACCTGAAACAAGAAATCCTCCAGGTACAGGGCCACTGTAATGCGAGATCTGACCACTGCCAGAAGAGTCCTAGAACCTTTGTAAAGGCTGAAAGGAAGTGCTGCAAATTGGAAGAGTCTGTCCAGAAAAGCAAATCATAGAAATTGGAATTGTTCCTAATGAGGAGAAATATGAAGGAACGTGTCCTTCAGGTCTAAGGTGGTCATAGAACGGACAGTCTCCCTTTTAAAGAACGGAACCTTGAAAAATGTTTGACACCTGAGGCTTTCTAGAGAACTATAAATAAGTTGGAAACTGGGATAATCACTCCTAAAGATGCAAGATCCTTTACACAGAGTAAGAAAGCCTCTCTCTAACTGGTTTGCAGATAATCTAGACAGGAGAAATCTGTCTCTAGGACAACAAGATTTGAATCCTATTCTGTATCCCTGGGAAACCACTTCTACTGCTTAATGATCTGGGACATCGCAATCCAAGCCTGCTAAAATAAGGAAGCCTGCCTTCTACCTGATCTGAAACTGGATCGAGGGCGGACCCTTAATGCTGAAATACTCAGCAGAAGGCTTTTTGGATAGCTTATCCTTATTCCAAGGCTGACTAGATCTCTAAGAGGTCTTGGCTTGCTCTGGACTAGATGAAGATTTATGTCCCTTGTATTTGTGAAGGGAAAAAATAAATAAATTGACAACTAATGGGTCTTAGTTGCACTTACCTGTGGATCCAGCTGCAGGCAGGAACAGCTTATTAGGTGTGAGAGATACTCCACTCTCTATCAGGGACATAAAGAAAAAGAAAGAATAGGGTAACCAACCCTGGCTTTCTATGAAGGGGTAGCAATAATGTTAGAAATAAAGCAAAGACAAACTCACCGCTTTCTAACTGATAATAGCCACCATTACTCTTACTAGAGATTGACATGGACACAGCATAGCCCCAATCCTTGCTTGCAGGGAAAAGTACCCATAAAAGGATAAAATATCTTCAGACACCATCTTCACACACCCTCCATTGACAAAGGCAAAGAGAATGACTTGGTATTATGGATTAGGGGAGTTACTCTTAACAGCTTTGCTGTGGTGCTCTTTGCCTCCTCCTACTGGCCAGAAGTTGAATACCCCACTAGTAATTGTTATGAAGTCGTGGACTCTCCATGCCATAGAAAATAAAATATTACCCGGCTAACCCCCTCAGTAGCCAGCCCAACACAGCAAAATTATATTCCCCAGCTAACCCCTCAGTAGCCTGCCCAACACAGACAAATTATATTACCCGGCTAACCCCCCTCAGTAGCCAGCCCAACACAGCAAAATTATATTACCCAGCTAACCCCCCCAGTTTCCAGCCCAACACAGCAAAATGATATTACCCAGCTAACCCCCTCAGTAGCCAGTCCAACACAGCAAAATTATATTACCTGGCTAACCCCCTCAGTAACCAGTCCAACACAGCAAAATTATATTACCTGGCTAACCCCCTCAGTAGCCAGTCCAACACAGCAAAATTATATTACCCGGCTAACCCCCTCGGTAGCCAGCCCAACACAGCAAAGTGATATTACCCGGCTAAACCCCCTCAGTAGCCAGCCTAACACAGCAAAATTATATTACCTGGCTAACCCCCTCAGTAGCCAGCCCAACACAGCAAATTGATATTAACCCGCTAACCCCCCTCAGTAGCCAGCCTAACACAGCAAAATGATATAACCCGGCTAACCCCCTCGGTAGCCAACCCAACACAGCAAATTGATATTACCCGGCTAACCTCGACCCATACCTGGGTAGCTTGGTATTGAGACGAACGCCATGAGATCCATCTCCGGCGTACCCACTTGCTGCATATATCTGCAAACACCTTGGGATGGAGAGACCATTACCCTGAATGGAAGGATTGCCTGCTATGGTTCGCTGACATAGAACAGCTGTAGGTTTCCCCCCACTCCAGAATCTGAGATACTTCCTTCAACTCCAAGGAACTTCTCGTTCCGCCCTGATGGTTGATGCAAGCCACCAAGGTTATATTGTCTGATTGGAATCCGATAAACTAGGACGAACCCAGAAGCAGCCAAGCCTTCAAAGCCTTGAAAATTGCCCGTAGTTCCAAAATATAGATCGGGAGGGAGGACTCATGAGTCCACAACCCCTGTGCCTTCCCTGCATCCAAAAAAACCCCATCCGGATAAGCTTGTGTCACAATCTCCCAGGATGGTCTTAAGAAGCATGTCCCTGGGGACAGATGATCTAGACAGAGCCAGGAAAGGCTGTCTAATACAATCTGTTGAGACAGATCTGAAGGATCTCCATTCCACTGCCACAGCATGCAGAGTTGTAAAGGTCTAAGACGGAACCTGACAAAAGTAATGTTGTCCATGCAGGACACCATGAGACCAATCACCTCCATACACTGAGCCACAGAGGGACTCAAGGAGGTCCAGAGGGCAAGACATGCCAAGGTTACCTTGCAATGTCTCTAGTGTGTTAGACATGTCCTCATTGATATTGAGTATATTATAGTACCCAGGAATTCCACTCTGGTACTTGGGATAAGAGAACTTTCCATGTTTATCTTCCATCCATGTGATCGAAGAAGACTGAGAAGGGACTCAAGAATTATTCTGCAAGACAAAAGGATGGTGCTTGCACCAGAATATCGTCCAAGTATGGGGATACTGCAATACCCTGAGTTCTGGCAATGGCTAAAAGAGCCCCCAGAACCTTTATAAAGATTCTTGGAGCAGTAGCTATGCCAAACGGAAGGGCAATGAACTGGAAGTGCTGGTCCAGGAATGCAAACCTTTAGGAACTGAAAGTGTTCCCTGTGGATTGGAACATGAAGGTAAGCGTCCTTCAGATCTATAGTGGTCATAAACTGGCCTGCCTGAATTAAAGGAAGGATGGACCTTATTGTCTCCATTTTGAAGGAAGGGACACTGAGAAATTTGTTTAAGCACTTTAGGTCCAGAATTGGGCAGAAAGTTCCCTCCTCCTTTGTGACTACGAAAGGGTTTGAATAAAACCTCAAACCTTTTTCTTCGATAGGCACCAGGACAACAACTACTAAGGAGGATAGATCCCGAACGCACCCTAGAAAGGCATCCCTTTTCTTGTCTGGTAGACAGATTCGAGAGAAGGAATCTGCCCCTTGGCGGATGAGATTTGAAGCCTCTCTTGTATCCCTGAGATACCACCTCCAGGACCCACAAATCCTGTACGTCCTTGAGCCAGGCGTCTGAAAAAAAGAGACAGACTGCCCTCTACACGATCCGATCTCTGATCAGGGGACGCCCCTTCATGACGATTTTTTTCGGCGGGATTCTTATTCTGCTTGGATTTATTCAAGGATTGAGCCGGCTTCCAAGTACTCTTGGGTTGCTCAGGCTTGGATGAGGATTGTTGTCATTGGGATTTGTCAGAATGAAACTTAGAAGATTGTCGTCCCTTAGACTTGTTCTTCTTATCTTGCGGTAGGAAGGCACACTTGCCTCCGGTTACCGTAGAAATAATGAAATACAGGCCTGGACCAAATAAAATCTTTCCCTTAAAGGGAAGAGAAAGGAGTCCGGGCTTAGCAAGTGTATAGATAGCACCATCCACCTTAGGAATGGAGCCCCACAAATCCAGTTGAGTCCGGGACCAACATTTTAAAAGTAGACAAGGGGGAAAAGGCAGAACCAATTCTTTCCCATTCGTTTTTAAAAATGTTCGCCATCTTAACCAGCACAAGAAAAGACAGGAACTTTCCTGTCTTCTTAAATTAGGTATCATAGGTTCTTCAGGCAGCGCGGCCTCTGGAACCTCTAATGTAGACAGAGCCTCCTTTAGATTTAAAATTGAGCACTTGCGTTTTTTTATTAAAGGACGGTTCCTCCGCAGCAGAAGGCTTAGACGCTAAGGACTCTGACCCAGAAAGTTCACCCTCTGAAGCTACAGAGGTTAACTCATCGGATAACTGGGACATAATAGCTAAATCTGATAAATATTTAGATGACTCCAGGTCAGGAGAGCTATGTTTAACCTTTCTCTTGCGTTTGTTAGAGCGAGGTAATGCACTGAGGGCCACAGACACCACCGTTTGTAACTGCACGGCAAAGTCCGCAGATAGAAGGTCCCCCTCCGGATGGAGGATTAGATGTGCTACGGGGAACTGCATGTGGAGTGGAGTGGATAATGTAGCAAGAGTAGTAATCTCACGGGATTCCGAGTCCTGAGAGGTAGACAGCTCAGAGGGACTAAGGGCCTTAGCAGGCTTGTCTCCCTTCTTAGACTTTATAACGGTGTAAAGGCATGTGGAACATAATTGAGTGGGCAGGAAAGCCACAGCCTCCTTACAATATAAACAGGTATGATTTAGTACAGAAGGAGTACCTTCTAACATGTCAGAGTCCTCCATAGCTCAGGTTATACCCACAGAAGGACACAAATAAAAACGTTTTTTATTATAGAAAACTGCACCTTTATACTTCTCAATGGCTGGGGCGCTCACCACCTCCGCGACCCAGACAGTTAACAGAGGAAACGCTCTCCTCAGGTTCAAGTCTCAGCCGGAATGGAGGAAATGAACATAGACCACACCCGGTCACATGGAGTGCAAGACAGTACTTCCCATGTTATGACAATTACAGCAAGTATTAGGAGCTGTGCAACACTTTCAAAAACGAAAGTGAAACCCGTTTGTTCCAGCCAAAAACACACAGTCTATCAGCCCAGGAAAAAATAACACTAAGCAGCATGTAAATAATTAATACACTGAATAATTAACCCCAACTGTTCAATAAACCCCCTTCAGAACATAATAACCATGGATCCTATCAAGGTATAAAGGAGCCACACTGTGACCCTGTCATAGAGTTTTATTAGTAAAAAAATTAAACTATCTTACCTCCAGGATCCATGCTGTGGAACAGAACACAGCCTCTCAAGTGTGACAGTCTTATAGCAACACTCCTGACATGGACTTGAGTGAAAGAAAGCAGGCAATGAAACTCGTCAACACTGATTGCTTAGGAGCTATTAAAAGTAGTCTGGATGGTTTTGCAGAAAAAAACTTTCCCTGCATCTCCAGACTAACTTTCATCAATACTCTGAGAGGTTGACATGACTACTTAAAATTCCAGTCCTGGTGTTGTATTTCCCAACAGTAAGGAATGAAGCCGTGAACTCTCCCTATGTTAGGAAGGAAATATTACCCAGCTAACCCCCTCAGTAGCCAGACCAACACAGCAAAACTATGAAACTATCTCCCACTAGTGTAGGATATGTGCAGATTAGTTTTCAACAAGGGATACCAAGAGAACAAAGTACATTTGAAAATAAGTGACTTTAAATTGCATGCTCTATCTGAATCATGGAAATTTCATTTTGACTTTGAATTTGAGTTTGTGCAATGAGAACATTTCTAATATTGGCTAACAGTGTGTGTATGTGTGATTATATATATATATATATATATATATATATATATATATATATATATATATATATATATATACACACACACACACACACACACATATATATATATATACACACATACAGTATTATATATATATATATATATATATATATATATATATATATATATATATATAGCTATATAGCGCATCAGTCCTGTACATATACACTTCTGAGCTGAATATGTTTCATGGCAAGTGCACATTGTATGTACAACAGTAAAATGACTACAGAGTACAGAAAATAGAAATTTGTTTGCACTTTACACAGAGGAGCTGCAGGGAAAGGTTACATTACTTACAAAAGCCATATAAAGAGAGGGAAAGGAAGGTACCCGGCTGTGTGTGATTCATTAGGGCCACCACAGCCAGAAAGGGAAAGGATCACACTTAACAGGCTTTAGTTCACATCTTTTTTACCCAGCACTTGGATTCAATAAACTTTGAAGCAAATCCTATTTAACCTCCGCCACTCAGAACAAAAATTGCTTAATGTGTGTGTTTTGGGAGGGGAGGAGGCGATGGTGAAGCGATGAGGTGCCCTGAAGGAAAAATAATAAAAACACAAACTCTAAAAGGATCAGAATAGCCAGTGATGCGTTTTTTTTCTTTGACTTAAAAGGGAATAAATGGCGGATCTGTTTACCTCTGCTGGGGAAAATAAATTAACCTATTTGAAGCCAGAGGCATTTGCTGCTGCACTCTGGAAACTAGCGCAATAACGCTGATTAGCTCCTACTAGGCAAAGGGCAGAAATGGGGTCAAATGCCAATTCATTTATATTGTCCCCTGGCGATAAAGGGTGAGGTACAAAAGCCAACACTGAATCTGTTATTTTGTTTTTAGAGGACTGAATGATTAATTATAGGTGCTCTTGTTATCAGCGACACAAATCTGATTAGACACACAAGTGGCTTATGATTTGTATAGTAAAGTGTATACGTGACACAAGAGTGGCTTATGCTATGTATAGTAAAGTGTATATGTGACACACAAGTGGCTTATGCTATGTATAGTAAAGTGTATATGTGACACACAAGTGGCTTATGCTATGTATAGTAAAGTGTATATGTGACACACAAGTGGCTTATGCTATGTATAGTAAAGTGTATATGTGACACACAAGTGGCTTATGCTATGTATAGTAAAGTGTATATGTGACACACAAGTGGCTTATGCTATGTATAGTAAAGTGTATATGTGACACACAAGTGGCTTATGCTATGTATAGTAAAGTGTATATGTGACACACAAGTGGCTTATGCTATGTATAGTAAAGTGTATATGTGACACACAAGTGGCTTATGCTATGTATAGTAAAGTGTATATGTGACACACAAGTGGCTTATGATTTGTATAGTAAAGTGTATACGTGACACAAGAGTGGCTTATGATATGTATAGTAAAGTGTATATTAGACACACAAGTGGCTTATGATTTGTATAGTAAAGTGTATATGTGACACATAAGTGGCTTATGCTATGTATAGTAAAGTGTATATGTGACACACAAGTGGCTTATGATATGTATAGTAAAGTGTATACGTGACACAAGAGTGGCTTATGATATGTATAGTAAAGTGTATACGTGACACAAGAGTGGCTTATGCTATGTATAGTAAAGTGTATATGTGACACACAAGTGGCTTATGCTATGTATAGTAAAGTGTATACGTGACACACAAGTGGCTTATGCTATGTATAGTAAAGTGTATATGTGACACACAAGTGGCTTATGATATGTATAGTAAAGTGTATATGTGACACACAAGTGGCTTATGCTATGTATAGTAAAGTGTATATGTGACACACAAGTGGCTTATGATTTGTATAGTAAAGTGTATACGTGACACACAAGTGCAAGGACAACCAGTTTATAAAGCATATTAATAGACTGACATATTTGCAAGACAGCTCAGCAAAGTGAACATTTAAGAAAAAAACTTCTTCATTAATAAAATAAAAATAGAAAAGAGTTGCAGACTAATCCTCAGTTGCAAATAAAAAGTACAGTATATGTTGTTGTATGCAAGGTCATAGCAAACAAGATCTAAAGTGATGTATTCATTAGCCAAGAGTCTGGGTACTACCACAACTTTATTTTAGGGATTAGAGGAACGTTGTGTTACTTTAGGGATTAGAGGAACGTTGTATTACTTTAGGGATTAGAGGAACGTTGTGTTACTTTAGGGATTAGAGGAACGTTGTGTTACTTTAGGGATTAGAGGAACGTTGTGTTACTTTAGGGATTAGAGGAACGTTGTGTTACTTTAGGGATTAGAGGAACGTTGTGTTACTTTAGGGATTAGAGGAACGTTGTGTTACTTTAGGGATTAGAGGAAGATTGTCAGAAATTAACTCCTTTTTACGGTGACTTCAATCCTAAAATTACTGATCAATAGAAAACCGCAGTTACTTGTTGACAGGACTCATAGAAGGGAAGAGAATAAAATCATTTACAATAAATATATGGATATTATTGTATCTGAAGAGACTTATTCTGCTATTTAGCACAAATGTGTGCCAGCATTGGTGTACAAGCAAATGCTGTACACATAATATACATTCTGCCTGAGTCTTACAGAAACTACACACAATCATTTTAGGGGTTTATGGGCCGGAAGTTTGAGTACACTGGAAGATATGCTAAACCTGACACTATCGGAGTGTCCTAAACTGTATGCAATGTTGTGAAAGGATGTTTAGCAATAATTCTATTTATTGCAAATATTCTACTTCAACAACAAACCACTAACTAATAATATAACGCACAACTGTACAACGCACGCTACTGGGAGTAATGTGCTAGATATCAGGGGCCCTTACACAAGGGGCAGGGTGAATTATAGGTTTTGTTTTAAATAAAATGCTTTGAGGAAAAATCTATCTAAAGAAAGTTTCTATTTAAGGTACATTATAAGGTGATTAATCCTGAAATACGCATTAGTTATTATATAGCAAGATAATGTATATTCAGGGCTGTAAATAAATCCATTACCCCAGTCACAACGTCCTGCTCTCCCAAATGTTTGTTTAGATTTTGGACAATTTTTCTACCTTGAAGATATCAGCTAATTGTTTTGTAGTTCTCTGAATTTGTGTCTGCAGAAATAACTTGCCCCTTCTTCACAGCAGATGGTTATACAATAAACATACAGAGATGACAAATGGACCTTAATAGGGACATAATCATGGAAGCTAACTTTTGGGTTTCAGATAGAGCATACCATTTTCAAATTTACATTTATTATCAAATTTGCTTCATTCTCTTGGAATCCTTTGTTGAATGAGAACAATGCTCTACTTGGGCCTATATACATTGGGTGAGACAGTGACAAGTAGCTAGCTCACAGTAGCACATTGCTTCGGAGCCTACCTAGGCAGGCTTTTCAACAATGGATACCAATAGAACAAAGCAAATTAGATAAGAGAAGTCAATTGGAAAATTGATTAAACTTTCCTGTTCTTTCGGAATCATGAACGTTTAATTTTGACTTTACTGTCCCTTTAATACCATTCCTCCCCTGCAAATTTGTGTACAGACACAACCCATACTAAGTGTCAAGAAGCTCACTAAATAGAAGATTGTTTGGATTGCAATAGATCTGCATAAGGACCTATGTGTGAGGAGGGATGGGTAAGCAGTAAAAATGAAATATAATGTAATTGTTTTAGTTAAATAACACTATTTACATTGTTATGAAATCATTTTTCTCCTTACAATAAAGTACAGGTGAAAAGTTGATCAAATATGAAAAATGAACCAATTAAACTGGATATATTTCACCTCCAAATAATTTAATTCATTTCAATAATCTGTAAACAAATCAGTACTGTTCTGATATAACTGGAAACAATCTGAAAACTTATTCTAAAAATGAAATCCATGATTTAAATCAAATCCACCCTGCACAGGAGCATTTCTTTTTTAGATTAGTTTCATGCAGACAGCTCTGCAAATGAGTGCTGCGGCTGAAGGGTTAAACAGGTGCTATACGCAGACAGCTTACAATGGTCACCGCTTGCAAGGGCGACTTGCTCCTGTCTGGTCACTAATTTGATAACTATTTGAAGGGGGCAGCTATAGAAAGCATTTAGTTTATTGCCCAGTCGGTGTCTGATACATTATATTCACTGGATCCTTTAGGGGCATAACATATAAGGTGTAACAAGTCCTGCAAGCCTTGGCTATTATACAACACGTGCGCTGGCTGCTAAACAAGAAATCCTGGCTCTAGAGCAGCAGATATATAAAATGTGCTGTTCTGTCACGTGTAACAATATTTGTATTTAATGTAAAATAAAAGCCTGCAGTCTGAGAGAAGTGTTTGGCTCCTAACTTTAGGGGCTGGATCCTAAGCAAATTAGTCACACTACAGACTCGGCTCACTGACTCCATCTTGCTGTGCCCCAGGCCATACAAAGGCAGCGGGCTAAATGCACAATTAGACTACAGAGGCCGCAACCAATCTTATGCTCAGGGGCCATGAGAAAGCCCAGCAGTGATCACATAGTATCCCTCTACCACTCCCTATGTGCAACGTAGCTACAGCTGGAACATTACTGGCCTCTGTGATTTGTGCCTATACCTGTGTCTATAGTGCGAAACAAGTTGCTTTCAATCGCTATATAGAAGCAGGCAATTTGTTTTTAGCTTTTCTAATTTGTTCAAAGCCCATTGTGTGAAATAAAATGACAATGAAAGCAAAGACCACAGACTATGGGAAGGTGATCTGCAACGCCTTGTCACCCATGTAATAGCTGCTAATTTAATGACAAGACCAGCTGTTACTGATATTATGGCACTATGTGGCCCCCATTAGTATCATCCCGTGTAAATACTTCCAGGTCAGTCACCAAATCCAGCACAGTAACGCTTTGGCTGAGGCGGCCTATAGATCTCTTCATGGCAACCAAACTAATACCCAATCAGTGCACAAAAGAAAAAGGAAATTTATGCTTACCTGATAAATTGATTTCTTCTA
Source organism: Bombina bombina (assembly GCF_027579735.1). Taxonomy (NCBI): domain Eukaryota; kingdom Metazoa; phylum Chordata; class Amphibia; order Anura; family Bombinatoridae; genus Bombina; species Bombina bombina. The sequence goes on along the minus strand of NC_069504.1, from coordinate 19,596,366 downwards.
CGATACGACGAGTCCACGGATTTCATCCTTACTTGTGGGATATTAACCTCTTGCTAACAGGAAGTGGCAAAGAGCACCACAGCAGAACTGTATATATAGCTCCTCTCTTCCCCTCCACCTCCAGTCATTCGACCGAAGGTTTAAGAAGAGAAAGGAGAAGCTAAAAGGTGCAGAGGTGACTGAAGTTGTAAAAATAAAGCAAAATATAATCTGTCTTAAAAATGACAGGTAATCCAAACCCGTGTGCACGGTGGTAAGGCAAAACTGCAATTCCTCAATGTATAAATAGTATTCATGCAATCCACCAGCACTTGTAGGTATAAAAAGTATCTTTTATTGAAGATCAAGTTAAAACAAGCTTGATTTAACTTGATCTTCAATAAAAGATACTTTTTATACCTACAAGTGCTGGTGGATTGCATTAATACTATTTAAAAATGACAGGGAGGGCCGTGGACTCGTCATATCGTAGAAGAAATCAATTTATCAGGTAAGCATAAATTTCCTTTTCTTCTACAAGATACGATGAGTCCACAGATTTCATCCTTACTTGTGGGATACAATACCAAAGCTACAGGAAACGGATGAAGGGGAGGAGGGACAAGACAGAGACCTAAACAGAAGGCACCACTGCTTGAAGAACTTTTCTCCCAAAAACAGCCTCAGAAGAAGCAAAAGTATCAAATTTGTAAAATTTAGAAAAAGTATGAAGGGACGACCAAGTCGCAGCCTTACAAATCTGTTCAACAGATGCATCTTTTTAAAGGCCCATGTGGAAGCCACAGCCCCAGTAGAATGAGCCGTAATTCTTTCAGGAGGCTGCTGTCCAGCAGTCTCATATGCCAGGCGGATGATAGAAAGAGGTAGCCATAGCTTTCTGACCCCTACGCTTTCCAGAATAAACAATGAATAATGAAGATGATTGACTTAGTCGCCTGCAAGTAAAACTTCAAGGCACGGACCACGTCCAGGTTATGTAACAGACGCTCCTTCTTAGAAGGATTAGGACACAATGAAGGAACAACAATTTCCTGATTAATATTCTTATTTGAAACAACCTTAGGAAGAAAATCAGGTTTAGTACGTAAAACCACCTTATCAGAATGAAATATAAGATAAGGCAAATCACATTGTAACGCTGAAAGCTCAGAAACTCTTCGAGCAGAAGAAATAGCAACTAAAAACAGAACTTTCCAAGATAACTATTTAATATCTATGGAATGCATGGGTTCAAACGGAGCCCCTTGAAGAACTCGAAGAACTAAATTCAAACTTCAGGGAGGAGTAATTGGTCTAAATACAGGTAGCCCTCAGTTTACGCCGGGGTTAGGTTCCAGGAGGAATGGTTGTAAATCGAAACCGTTGTAAATTGAAACCCAGTTTATAATGTAAGTCAATGGGAAGTGAGGAAGATAGGTTCCAGGCCCCTCTCAAAATTGTCATAAGTAACACCTAATACATTATTTTTAAAGCTTTGAAATGAAGACTTTAAATGCTAAACAGCATTATAAATCTAATAAAATAATCACACAACACAGAATATATAATTAAACTAAGTTAAATGAACAAAAACATTTGTTAAACAGCATTATAAATCTAATAAAATAATCACAACACAGACTTCACTTACATTTTTCTGCAAACAGTTCTTTCTATGCATTCCAATCTGGACTGATTTATAGACAGGAAGATCTTGTTCCTTTGAAATCTGCTCGATAGCTCAGGTCTGGTTAAACCAATTAATTTCAGCTTGCTTGGCTTTGCTGCAACACAAGCGGACAGCTCCACCTACTGGCTATTTTAATAAATGCACTGCTTCTCAATGCTTTTCAATAGCAGTCACATGACTAGAAAAAAAGGTTGTTATTCTGAAACGGTGTAAATTGAACCGTTGTAAAACGAGGGCCACCTGTACAGGCTTAATTCTAGTTAGAGCCTGACAAAAAGACTGAACATCTGGCACATCTGCCAAATGTTTGTGAAGCAAAATTAACAAAGCAGAAATCAGTCCCTTTAAGGAACTTGCTGATAACCCTTTCTCCAATCCTTCTTGGAGAAAAGACAGAATTCTGGGAATCCTAATTTTACTCCATGAGTAACCCTTGGATTCACACCAATAAAAATATTTACGCCATATCTTATGATAGATTTTTCTAGTGACTGGCTTTTGAGCCTGTATCAAAGTATCAATGACCGAATCAGAGAATCCACACTTAGATAGAATCAAGCATTCAATCTCCAAGCAGTCAGCTGCAGAGAATGGATCCGTAACGTGGAAGTTTGGCACTCTGACGAGATGCCATCAAATCCAATTCCGGTCTGCCCCATTGGCGAATCAATGAAGCAAACACCTACGGATGGAGTTCCCACTCCCCCGTATGAAAATTCTGCCGACTTAGAAAATCCGCTTCTCAGTTTTCTACTCCTGGGATGTAGATTGCCGACAGATAGTGGGAGAGTGGGCCTCCGCCCATCGGATCGGATTATCTTGGATACTTCTATCATCGCTAAGGAACTCCTCATTCCCCCCTAATGATTGATATAGGCCACAGTCGTGATGTTGTCCGACTGGAATCTGATGAATTTGTCCGAAGCCAACTGAGGCCATGCCTGAAGCGCATTGGATATTGCTGTCAGTTCCAGGATATTGATTGGAAGTAGAAACTCCACCTGAGTCCAAACACCCTGAGCCTTCAGGGAATTCCAGACTGCACCCCAGCCCAGAAGACTGGCGTCCGTTCTCACTATCACTTACGAGGGTCTGCGGAAACATGTCCCCTGGGAGAGATGATCCGGCGACAACCACCAAAGAAGAGAGTCTCTGGTCTCTTGATCCAGATTTATCTGAGGAGATAAATCTGGATCCCACTGTCCGAGCATGCACAGCTGCAGTGGTCTGAGATGAAAGCGGGCAAACGGAATGATATCCATTGCCGCTACCATTAATCCAATGACCTCCATGCACTGAGCCACTGATGGCCGAGGAATGGACTGAAGTGCTCGGCAAGTATTCAGAATCTTTGTTTTTCTGACCGAGTCTACAAGAGTCCCCAAGAAGGGAACCCTTGTCTGTGGAACTAATGAATTCTTTTCTATGTTCACTTTCCAACCGTGAGTTCTCAGGAAAGACAATACTATGTCGGTGTGAGATTTTGTCAATTGATAAGTTGACGCCTGAATCAGAATATCGTCCAGATAAGGCGCCACTGCTATGCTCCGCGGTCTGAGAACCAATAGAAGAGACCCTAGAACCTTTGTGAAGATTCTGGGTGCTGTGGCCAACCCGAAGGGAAGAGGCACAAACTGATAATGTTTGTCCAGGAAGGCAAATCTTAGGAACTGATGATGATCCTTGTGGATAGGAATATGAAGGTAAGCATCCTTTAAGTCCACGGTAGTCATATATTGACCCTCCTGGATCATTGGTAAGATTGTTCGTATAGTCTCCATCTTGAACGATGGGATTCTGAGAAACTTGTTTAGACACTTGAGATCTAAAAGGGGTCTGAAAGTACCCTCTTTTTTGGGAACCACAAAAAGATTTGAGTAAAACCCTTGTCCCTGTTCCGGTTTTAGAACGGGACAAATTACTCCCATGCAGAGAGGTCTTTTAAACAGCATAAGAACGCCTCTCTTTATCTGGTCTACAGATAATCGTGAAAGATGAAATCTCCCTCTTGGAAGAAAATCCTTGAATTCCAGTTGATACCCGTGGGTCATGATTTCCAGCGCCCAGGAGTCCTGAACATCTCTTGCCCAAGCCTGAGCAAAGAAAGAAAGTCTTCCCCCTACTAGATCTGGTTCTGCATCGGGGGCCGCCCCTTCATGCTGTCTTGGTAGCAGCAGCGGGCTTCTTGGATTGTTTACCTTTATTCCAAGTTTGGTTGGGTCTCCAGACTGACAGATTGGGCAAAATTCCCTTCCTGCTTTGTGGAGGAAGAGGAAGCAGAGGGTCCTCCTTTAAAGTTTCGAAAGGAACAAAAATTATTTTGTTTACCCCTCATTTTAACAGACTTATCCTGAGGTAGGGCATGGCCTTTACCTCCAATAATGTCAGAAATGATTTCCTTCAATTCAGGCCCGAATAGGGTCTTACCTTTAAAAGGAATAGCTAAAAGCTTAGATTTTGATGACACATCAGCAGACCAAGATTTGAGCCATAACGCTCTACGCGCTATAATGGCAAATCCTGCATTTTTCGCCGCTTTAGCAATTTGAAAAGCGGCATCAGTAATAAAAGAATTGGCTAGCTTAAGAGCCTTAATTCTATCCAAGATGTCACCAAATGGGTCTCAACCTACAGAGACTCTTCTAGAGCATCAAACCACAGTAGTTACTGGAACAATGCAAGCCGTAGGTTGTAAAAGGAAACACTGATGAATAAAGAATTTCTTTAAAAGACCCTCTAACTTTTTATCCATAGGGTCTTTGAAAGCACAACTGTCCTCAATAGGTATAGTTGTACGCTTAGCAAGGGTAGATATAGCTCCCTCCACCTTAGGGACCGTTTGCCACGAGTCCCGAATGGTGTCTGATATGGGAAACATTTTCTTAAAATTAGGAGGGGGAGAGAACGGTATACCTGGTCTATCCCATTTCTTGTTTACAATTTCCGAAATTCTTTTAGGAACCGGAAAAACATCAGTGTAAGTAGGCACCTCTATATATTTGTCCATCTTACACAATTTCTCTGGTGGTATCAAAATAGGGTCACAATCATCCAGAGTCGCTAAAACCTCCCTAAGTAACAGGCGGAGGTGTTCAAGCTTAAATTTAAAGGACATAACGTCCAAATCTATCTGAGGTAACATATTTCCTGGGTCTGAAAGTTCTCCCTCAGACAGCAATTCCCTAACCCCCAACTCAGAGCCCTGTGAGGGTACATCGGAAATAGCAAATAAAGCATCAGAGGATTCATTATTCACATTAATACCTGACCTACTGCGTTTACCCTGCAACACTGGTAATTTAGATAATACCTCTGTAAGGGTAGTTAACATAACTGCAGCCATCTCCTGCAGAGTAAAAGAATTAGACGCACTAGAGGTACTTGGCGTCGCTTGTGTGGGCGTTAAAGGTTGTGACACTTGGGGAGAATTGGATGGCATATCCTGATTCTCTTCAGACTGAGAAACATCCTTAGGCACACTTTCTTTACCTAAAATATGTTTTTTACATTGTAAGGCCTTTTCAGTACAAGAGGTACACAAAGTAAGCGGGGGTTCCACAATGGCTTCTAAACACATAGAGCAATTAGTATCCTCAATGTCAGACATGTTGAACAGACTAGCAATAACCATTATTTATTAATTTCAACGATTTTTAAAAAAAGTGTACTGAGCCTTTAAAAAATAAAAAAGCGTACAAGTTTTCCAAAACTGCTTTAAAATGCTAAATAACGCAATATGATTAAATACACATGTTCAATGTGGCCAAAAAATATTGCACCTTAAGAGCAAAGGGCTATATTAACCTTTACAGGACATTTATAGTAAAAAATATATTTTGTTTGAAACAATGACCGCTGCACCTCGCCACAGCTCTGCTGCGGCGCCTGCCTGCCCTCTGGGTACTGCAAAACGACTCTACAACGATCCAGTCATCAGAACATAAGTTTAGGCCCAACCGGAGCTAATGCCTGCTGCCTTCTCAGTCAGAGTATACTGCGCATCTGAGCGCGCGAAAATAGGCCCCGCCCATCATGGACGTCAAACAAGCTAATCTGCATCACCGCAAGGGAAGCGGTTAGGAAGGAAAGCCATGTGGTCCCCTAAAAACAGCACAGTAATGCTGCAGCCATACTTATATTTGTATCTCAAACAAATAAAAAAGATAAGCTGCCTCTCCCAGTGTCCCCTTTCATAACACTTCAGCCCAGAACTATGTCAATGAAAACGTTAAGCACAGGATTTTAAGTAACACCCTTTGTGTACAGGTCTACTTCTTACCCCTTCCCTTGCAGGGAATAAAATGTCAGCAAATTCTAATATAACAGGTCGCCTCAGAAATAAAAGACTGAGCATACCTCATTGCTTGTAGCATGCAACCGTTGTCCACACTGAAGATTTCTCTTGCACTACCTTCAGCACTCTGTGGGAACCAACATGGATCTTAGTTACGTCTGCTAAGATCATCAACCTCAGGGCAGAAATCTTCTTCCATATCTCCCTGAGGAAAATAGTACACACCGGTACCATTTAAAATAAAAAACTTCTCTATTGAAGAAACTAGAACTAACACCTCACTTTACCTCTTCCTAGTACTAACACAGGCAAAGAGAATGACTGGGGGTGGAGGGGAAGGGAAGACCTATATATACAGCTCTGCTGTGGTGCTCTTTGCCACTTCCTGTTAACAGGAGGATAATATCCCACAAGTAAGGATGAAATCCGTGGAGTCGTCATATCTTGTAGAAGAAATTACTTTTGGGTTCTCTAAATTTACCAAAGCTCCTAGCATTCGTTTTCCATGAGCAAATTCAAGTCAACTTCCCATGGCTTATTATAGCTAAAATGCTAAACACGTAACGTATCAGGAATAATTATAGCTAAAATGTAAAACACGTAAAGTATCAGGAATAATTATAGCTAAAATGTAAAACACGTAAAGTATCAGAAATAATTATAGCTAAAATATAAAACACGTAAAATATTTTGAGTTTCATATCCAAGTTCACTGTTGTAGATGGAAAAATGTTGCTGCAGTAGAACAAATGAAGTTAAATAAATGTATAATAAGCAATTTACAGTATAATGCATATAAACATCCAGTGCACACAATGTCCCAGCTCTAATAATCAATAACCAACTTACAAATTTAATTTGAGATTAACCTTCTCAATTAAAAAAAAAAAAAAAAAATACAAACACATAAATTGTTATAGTCATTACACACCGAACAAACCCCTGTACTGTAAGGGATAGACCTGATAAACAGCCATTGTATTAGTGATTTGCATTTAATGTACAACTAGTTAGTTTCTGGAAATTTAAGGGAAACTATATTTGTGCTCAGTTTGTGATAGGAGCGCACAGATGCTTGCAGTATACTCACAATATTCATATTACACTAACACAATCAGCATTACATACCTCACACATAACACTCCAGTAGTTATCTAGGCCTATGTGTATAAACACTTCTTCTATATAAGGCACAGATGATGTAAACATCTATACACTGATCTCAGACCTCCTTAAACAGAAGATCTTCATAAGAGTTAGGAAAGACAAATCCTCCCATCTCTTTTTATTCAGAGATAATAAGGTACAAAGGATATTGATTATATTAGCATTACCAGTGAGGATTGGAGTAATGAAATTAACTCAAAGTAGAAGCAGTTAATGATCAAAAAACAGGAAAAACTAAATTATGCTTACTGATAATTTCATTTCCATCGATGGGAGGAGAGTCCACTGCTTCATTCATTACTTGTGGGAATTAAGAACCTGGTCACCAAGAGGAGAGGAGGAGGCAAAGACACCCCAGCCAAAGGCTTAAATACCTCCCCCACTCTCCTCATCCCCAGTCATTCTGCCGAGGGAACAAGGAACAGTAGGAGAAATATCAGGGTGTGAATGGTGCCAGAAGATTAATATAAATTTAGGTCCGCCCACCAGAGAAATGATGGAAATCCCATCGATGGAAATGAAATTATCAGGTAAGCATAATTTATGTTTTCCATCTTAATGGGAGGAGAGTCCACTGCCTCATTCATTACTTGTGGGAACAAATACCCAAGCTCTAGAGGACACTGAATGAAAAAAATGGGAGGGCAAAAGGAGGCAGACCCTAAACTGAGGACACCACAGCCTGCAGAAACTGTCTCCCAAAAGCTGCTTCCGCAGAAGCAAAAACGCCAAATTTATAAAATTTATGTAAGGAAATTTATGTAAGGAAGACCAAGTGGCCGCCTTATAAATCTGCTCCATAGAGGCCTCATTCTTAAAGGCCCAAGAAGAGGCCACACATCTAGTTGACTGAGCCGTAATCCTCTGAGGAGGCTTGTGACCCGCTGTCTCATATGCCAGACAGATCACACTCCTCAACTACAATGATAGAGAAGTAGCAGGGGCCTTTTACCCCCTGCACTTCCCCGAATACACAACAAATTAGAACCAAGTCTGTCTAAACTCTTTTGTGGCCTGAAGATAAAACTTCAACGCCCGAACCGCGTCCAAATTATGAAGTAACCTCTCCTTTGAAGAAGAAGGAAGGGTTATGACACAAAGGAGGAACCACTATTTCCTGATTGATGTTACGACTCGACACCACCTTGGGAAGGAATCGGAATCCAGTGCGAAGAACAGCCTTATCAGCATGAAAAACCAAGTAGGGAGGCTCAAATTGCACGGCCACCAGCTCAGAGACTCTGCGTGCCAATGCAATAGCCAGAAGTAACAGGACTTTCCATGAAAGAACCTTAATATCAAGAGCATGCATAGGCTCAAACGGAGCCCCTCTGCAAAACCTTAAGAACCAATTTTGAGCTCCAAGGAGGAGCCGGGTTCCTGAAGACAGCCAGATCCTAACCAGAGCCTGAACAAAGGACTGAATGTCAGGAAGCTCCACAAGCTTCCTATGCAACAGTACAGATAAAGCCGAAATCTGTCCCCTTAGGGAACTGGCGGCAAGACCTTTATCCAGATCGTCCTGGAGAAAAGACAAGATCCTGGATACCCTGACCTTATGCCAGTGATATCCTCGATCCTCACACCAGAACAAGTAGGTCCTCCACACCTTGTGGTAGATGCAACGAGAGACCAGCTTCCTGGCCTGAACGAGAGTGTCAATCGCTTTTTCCAAAAATCCTCTCTTGGCAAAGACCAGTCATTCAATCTCCACACAGTAAGCCTCAGAGAATCGAGATTTTGATGTGGAAATGGACCTTGAATCAGCAGATCCCTGCAGCAAGGTAACTTCCACAGCGGAGATGACAACATCTCCACCAAATCCGCAAACCCCATCCTCTGCGGCAACAACAGAGCAATCAGAATAGCCGAAGTTTGCTCTTGCTTGATGTGGGCCACTACCCGAGGTAGAAGAGTTAACAGTGGAAATATGCAAATCAGGTTGAAGTTCCAGGGTACGCCAAGGCATCTATCAGCTCCGCCTGGGGACCCCTGGATCGCGATCCGTACCTGGGCAGCTTGCAATTGGGTCTGGATGCCATGAGATCTATCTCCGGCGTCCCCCATCTGGTGCAGATCTTTGCGAACATCTCGGGATGGAGGGACTATTACCCTGGATGAAACGTCTGCTCAGAAAATCAGCTTCCCAGTTGTCCACACCCGGAATGTGGATCGCTCATAGCGAACAATTGTGAGTCTCCGCCCACTCCAGAATCTGAGATACTTCCCTCATGGCTAGGAAGCTTCTTGTCCCCCCCTGATGGTTTATGTAAGCCAACAAAGTAATGTTGTACGACTGGAATCTGATGAACTGGGACGACACCAGAAGGGGCCAAGCCCTCAGAGCGTTGAATATCGCTCGAAGTTCCAAAAACAGAATTTATGCTTACCTGATAAATTACTTTCTCCAACGGTGTGTCCGGTCCACGGCGTCATCCTTACTTGTGGGATATTCTCCTCCCCAACAGGAAATGGCAAAGAGCCCAGCAAAGCTGGTCACATGATCCCTCCTAGGCTCCGCCTACCCCAGTCATTCGACCGACGTACAGGAGGAAATATGCATAGGAGAAACCATATGATACCGTGGTGACTGTAGTTAGAAAAAATAATTAAACAGACCTGATTAAAAAAACCAGGGCGGGCCGTGGACCGGACACACCGTTGGAGAAAGTAATTTATCAGGTAAGCATAAATTCTGTTTTCTCCAACATAGGTGTGTCCGGTCCACGGCGTCATCCTTACTTGTGGGAACCAATACCAAAGCTTTAGGACACGGATGAAGGGAGGGAGCAAATCAGGTCACCTAAATGGAAGGCACCACGGCTTGCAAAACCTTTCTCCCAAAAATAGCCTCCGAAGAAGCAAAAGTATCAAATTTGTAAAATTTGGCAAAAGTGTGCAGTGAAGACCAAGTCGCTGCCTTACATATCTGGTCAACAGAAGCCTCGTTCTTGAAGGCCCATGTGGAAGCCACAGCCCTAGTGGAATGAGCTGTGATTCTTTCAGGAGGCTGCCGTCCGGCAGTCTCATAAGCCAATCGGATAATGCTTTTAAGCCAAAAAGAAAGAGAGGTAGAAGTTGCTTTTTGACCTCTCCTTTTTGCATGGTAATAAGTATTGGCGCACTAGATGTACTAGGGGCCTCTTGTGTGGGCAAAACTGGTGTAGACACAGAAGGGGATGATGCAGTACCATGCTTACTCCCCTCATTTGAGGAATCATCTTGGGCAATATTATTATCTGTGGCATCATTGTCCCTACTTTGTTTGGACACTATGTCACAATTATCACATATATTTAAATGGGGAGAAACCTTGGCTTTCATACATATAGAACATTGCTTATCTGATGGTTCAGACATGTTAAACAGGCTTAAACTTGTCAACAAAGCACAAAAAACGTTTTAAAATAAAACCGTTACTGTCACTTTAAATTTTAAACAGAACACACTTTATTACTGAATATGCGAAAAAGCATGAAGGAATTGTTCAAAATTCACCAAAATTTCACCACAGTGTCTTAAAGCCTTAAAAGTATTGCACACCAAATTTGAAAGCTTTAACCCTTAAAATAACGGAACCGGAGCCGTTTTTACATTTAACCCCTATACAGTCCCAGGTATCTGCTTTGCTGAGACCCAACCAAGCCCAGAGGGGAATACGATACCAAATGACGCCTTCTATAAGCTTTTTCAGTGGTTCTTAGCTCCTCACACATGCATCTGCATGCCTTGCTTTCCAAAAACAACTGCGCATTAGTGGCACGAAAATGAGGCTCTGCCTATGACTAGAAAAGGCCCCCATCTGAAAAAGGTGTCCATACAGTGCCTGCCGTTTTTTAACAACAATCCCCAAGATTATAATAACTATTAAGAGTTATAATCTGCCAAATATGCTTAGCAAAGTAATCGTTTTAGCCCAGAAAAATGTCTACCAGTTTTTTAAGCCCTTATAAAGCCCTTTATTCTTTTACTTAATCTAAGAAAATGGCTTACCGGTCCCCATAGGGGAAATGACAGCCTTCCAGCATTACAAAGTCTTGTTAGAAATGTGGCCAGTCATACCTCAAGCAGAAAAGTCTGCCAACTGTTTCCCCCAACTGAAGTTACTTCATCTCAACAGTCCTGTGTGGAAACAGCAATCGATTTTAGTAACGTTTGCTAAAATCATCTTCCTCTTACAAACAGAAATCTTCATCTCTTTTCTGTTTCAGAGTAAATAGTACATACCAGCACTATTTTAAAATAACAAACACTTGATTGAAGAATAAAAACTACATTTAAACACCAAAAAACTCTTAACCATCTCCGTGGAGATGTTGCCGGTGCAACGGCAAAGAGAATGACTGGGGTAGGCGGAGCCTAGGAGGGATCATGTGACCAGCTTTGCTGGGCTCTTTGCCATTTCCTGTTGGGGAGGAGAATATCCCACAAGTAAGGATGACGCCGTGGACCGGACACACCTATGTTGGAGAAATATTTATAGGTAGACTCGACTCTACTCAAGTCCATCTGCCCTGTGCCCTTTTGGCACCCCAAACAGCTCCCCAACCTGATAGATTTGCATCTGTGGTCACAATCTCCCAGGATGGTCTCTAAAAGTATGTCCCCTGAGACAACTGCCCGGTCGGGTCCACCAAGATAGGGACTCCCTTACCGGACTGCTTAGAGATAACTGTTGGGAAAGATCTGAATGATCACCGTTTCATTGTCTCAACATGCACAGATGAAGAGGCCTGAGATGGAACCTGGTGAATTGAATGTCATCTATGCTGGATACCATGAGCCCAATCACCTCCATACACCTGGCCACAGATGTCCTGGAAGATGTCTGGAGAGCTAGACAGTTGGACGCAAGCTTGAAACATCTCTGATCTGTCAAAAATATCTTCAAGACTGAAGAATCTATTATCGTACCCAGAAATTTCACCCTGTTGCTGTGGACCAATGAGCTCTCTCCTCCGATTATCTTCCACCTGTGGGATCGGAGAAGAAGCAGCTCTCGAGAGATCCTCCGCAACACTGTAGAACGGAGCCTTAACCAGGATATCGTCCAGATAAGGAGCCACTGCAATTCCTCTGGCTCTCGCTACCTTTATGAAGACTCTTGGGGCAGTCACCAGACCAAACGGAAGGGCCACAAACTGAAAGTGCTGGTCCAGGAGGGTGAACCTTAGAATCCTGAAGTGATCCTTGTGGATTGGAACATGAAGGTAAGCGTCCTTCAGATCTATAGTCATGAACTGCCCTTCTTGAACCAGGGGCAAAATCGACCCGATAGTCTCCATCTTGAACGATGGGACTGACAAAAATTAGTTTGGGGCCTTTAGGTCCAGAATTGGACGAAACATGCCCTTCCTTTGGGACCACAAAAAAGGTTTAAATAATACCCCAGACCTCTTTCTGCCAGAGAGACTTGGACGATTACCCCGAGAGATGAGAGATCCCTCAGACACCCCAGGAAGGCGTCACTCTTTTCTCGTTTTGAAGATATGTTTGACAGGAGGAATCTGCCTCTGCGGATAAGACTTAAAACCTATCCTGTAGCCCTGGGAAACGACTTCCAGAACCCAAGGGTCTATAACGTCTCTTCTCCAAGTCTCTGCAAACCGAGATAGTCTGCCCCCTACATGGTCCGAGGACGGATCGGGGGCCGCCCCTTCTTGCCGACTGACTTGGCGGGCTTCTTGTTCTGATTGGACTTGTTCCAAGATTAAGCTGGCTTTCAAGATCCCTTGGAATGCTACGCCTTTGCAGCAGGCTGCTGGCGCTGAGACTTGTCTGCACGAAAGGGACAAAAAGTAGAACCCTTAGGCTTAGCCTTCTTATCCTGTGGCAAGAAGGCACCCTTGCCACCCGTGACTGTAGATATAATAGAATCCAGGCCTAGACCAAACAAAACTTTCCCTTTGAATGAGAGGGAAAGCAAACGAGACTTAGAAGTCATGTCAGCAGACCACAACTTAAGCCACAGAGCCCTGCAGACTAAAACAGACACGCACGCAGCTGCACTATATATGATACACACATAGCTACTCTATATACAATACACACGTTCAGCTACACTATATACGGTACACACACGCAGCGGCACTATATATTGTACACACAGTTGCACTATATATGATACACACGCAGCAGCACAATATAGATACACAGACAGCTGCAATATATATGATACACGCACAGCTGCAATATATATATAAAAAAACCACGCACATGCATCAGCACTATATATGATACACACGCACATGCAGCAGCACTGTATAAGAAAAACACACAGCTTCATTATATATGATACACACATGCAGATGCACTATATATGATACACACATGCAGCTTTATTATATATGATACACTAACAATCTTTTCTCTCCTAAAAACAACGGCCACTACTCATTATTTATCTTACTTGACCTGTCTGCTGCCTTTGACACCATTGACCATTCCCTTCTACAGACTGTCAGCTCCCTTGGGCTCTGACACTGCTCTCTCCTGGATCCACTCTTATCTCTTTAATAGGTCTTTATCTGTCTCCTTTGCTGGTGAATCCTCCTATCCATTGCCTCGGTCTGCTGGAGTACCTCAAGGCTCTGTTCTGGGGCCTCTACTTTTCTTTATTTATACTTCCTCACTGGGTAAAATTATCAGCAGCTATGGATTCAACTATCACCTCTATGCTGATGATACTCGGATCTACCTATCCACACCTTCACTCTCTCCTTCTGTCCTCTCTCACACCAGTGTCTGCTTACCTGGCATTTCTTCCTGGATGGCCTCTCACCACCTAAAAATCAACATGTCCAAGACTGAGCTCCTTCTAATACCCCTCCTCTAAATCTACCCCAGTTTCTAACTTTTCAATCACTGTTGGTGACACCACTATCTCCCCAAGTCCGCTGCCTAGGAGTTACACTTAACTCCTATCTGTCCTTTATACCCCACATCCAATTGCTCTCTTCATCCTGTCGCAACCACCTACGCAATATCTCCAAAATTTGTCAGTTTCTGAGTGCTGAAACTACTTAACAGCTAATCCACTCCCTGGCAATTTCACCGACTTGACTACTGTAATAACCTACTAACTGGCCTCCCTCTCTCCCACCTCTCCCCCTCTTCAATCCATCCTTAATGCCTCTGCTAGGCTAATCCACCTATCCCGACGCTCTGTATCTGCTGTACTTCTCTGCGATTCCCTTCACTGGCTTCCCATTCACAGCAGAATTAAATTAGAAATTCTCACCCTGACCTACAAAGCCCTCACCAATGCTTCCCTACCCTACCTGTCCTCACTCATCAACAAATATACTCCAGCCCGCCCCCTAAGATCCAACAATGACCTGCTTCTTGCATCTTCTACCATCACCTCCTTCCATGATAGACTACAGGACTTCTCTCGTGCGGCACCAACCATCTGGAACGCACTTCCTCAAGATGTCAGACTTTCCCCTAACCCTTCCTCCTTTAAACGCTCCCTAAAGACCATTTTTTTTTCAGGGAAGCCTATCTCCAAATCAGTAACAATTGAATTCCACTTGCCTAATAGCTGCCCTCATCTAACTCAACACTAACATAATTCTCACCTTTGCAGTCCCCACCTCCAGTTTCTCACCCCCCTACCCATCTAGATTGTAAGTTCCCACGGGAACAGGGCGCTCAATTCCCCCGACATTTGTTTGCTAAACTTTGTCTGGTGTCTTTTATATTGTATTGTTCTGTACTTTTATCTTTGTACCCATGGACAGTGCTGCGGAATCTGTTGGTGCTTTATAAATACACGCACTATATATGATACCCACACGCGCAGCTGCACTATATATGATACCCACGCGCGCAGCTGCACTATATATGATACCCACGCGCGCAGCCGCACCATATAGGATACCCGCGCGCGCAGCCGCACCATATAGGATACACGCGCGCGCAGCCGCACCATATAGGATACACGCGCGCGCAGCCGCACCATATAGGACACGCGCGCGCAGCCGCACCATATAGGACACGCGCGCGCAGCCGCACCATATAGGACACGCGCGCGCAGCCGCACCATATAGGACACGCGCGCGCAGCCGCACCATATAGGACACGCGCGCGCAGCCGCACCATATAGGACACGCGCGCGCAGCCGCACCATATAGGACACGCGCGCGCAGCCGCACCATATAGGACACGCGCGCGCAGCCGCACCATATAGGACACGCGCGCGCAGCCGCACCATATAGGACACGCGCGCGCAGCCGCACCATATAGGACACGCGCGCGCAGCCGCACCATATAGGACACGCGCGCGCAGCCGCACCATATAGGACACGCGCGCGCAGCCGCACCATATAGGACACGCGCGCGCAGCCGCACCATATAGGACACGCGCGCGCAGCCGCACTATATATGATATACACACATGCAGCTGCACTATATATGACACACACACACACGCAGCTGCACTATATATGACACACACACACGCAGCTGCACTATATATGATATACACACACACGCAGCTGCACTATATATATGATATACACACACGCAGCTGCACTATATATATATATATGATATACACACACGCAGCTGCACTATATATATATATGATATACACACACGCAGCTGCACTATATATATATATGATATACACACACGCAGCTGCACTATATATATATATGATATACACACACGCAGCTGCACTATATATATATGATATACACACACGCAGCTGCACTATATATATATGATATACACACACGCAGCTGCACTATATATATATATATATATATATATATATATATACATATACACACACACACACACAACTGCACTATATATGATATATACACACAGCTGCACTATATATGATATATACACACACACAGCTGCACTATATATGATACACACACACACAGCTGCACTATATATGATACACACACACAGCTGCACTATATATGATATACAGACACACACACACAGCTGCACTATTTATGATATATACACACACAGCTGCACTATATATGATATACACGCACACAGCTGCACTACATATGATATACACACACACAGCTGCACTATATATGATATACACACACAGCTGCACTATATATGATATACACACACAGCTGCACTATATATGATACACACACACAGCTGCACTATATATGATACACACACACACAGCTGCACTATATATGATACACACACACAGCTGCACTATATATGATACACACACACACACAGCAGCACTATATATCATATATACACACACAGCTGCACTATATATGATATACACACACAGCTGCACTATATACGATATACACACACAGCTGCACTATATATGATATACACACACACAGCTGCACTATATATGATATACACACACACAGCTGCACTATATATGGTATACACACACAGCTGCACTATATATGATATAGACACATCTGCACTATATATGATATACACACAGCTGCACTATATATGATATACACACACACAGCTGCACTATATATATGATATACACACACGCAGCTGCACTATATATGATATACACACACAAACACAGCTGCACTATATATGATATACACACACAGCTGCACTATATATGATACACACACACACAGCTGCACTATATATGATACACACACACAGCTGCACTATATATGATACACACACAGCTGCACTATATATGATACACACACACAGCTGCACTATATATGATACACACACACAGCTGCACTATATATGATACACACACACACAGCTGCACTATATATGATACACACACACACAGCTGCACTATATATGATACACACACACACAGCTGCACTATATATGATACACACACACAGCTGCACTATATATATGATACACACACAGCTGCACTATATATGAAAGACACACAGCTGCACTATATATGATATACACACACAGCTGCACTATATATGATACAGTTACACACACAGCTGCACTATATATGATACACACACACACAGCTGCACTATATATGATACACACACACACAGCTGCACTATATATGATATACACACACAGCTGCACTATATATGATATACACACACAGCTGCACTATATATGATATACACACACAGCTGCACTATATATGATATACACACACAGCTGCACTATATATGATATACACACACAGCTGCACTATATATGATATACACACACAGCTGCACTATATATGATATACACACACAGCTGCACTATATATGATACACACACACAGCTGCACTATATATGATACACACACACAGCTGCACTATATATGATACACACACACAGCTGCACTATATATGATACACACACACAGCTGCACTATATATGATATACACACACACACACAGCTGCACTATATATGATATACACACACGCAGCTGCACTATATATGATATACACACACGCAGCTGCACTATATATGATACACACACACACACACACACAGCTGCACTATATATGATATACACACACAGCTGCACTATATATGATACACACACAGCTGCACTATATATGATACACACACACACACACACACAGCTGCACTATATATGATACACACACACACAGCTGCACTATATATGATACACACACACACAGCTGCACTATATATGATACACACACACAGCTGCACTATATATGATACACACACAGCTGCACTATATATGATACACACACAGCTGCACTATATATGATACACACACACAGCTGCACTATATATGATACACACACACACAGCTGCACTATATATGAAAGACACACAGCCGCACTATATATGATATACACACACAGCTGCACTATATATGATACACACACACAGCTGCACTATATATGATACACACACACACACACACACAGCTGCACTATATATGATACACACACACAGCTGCACTATATATGATACACACACACAGCTGCACTATATATGATACACACACACAGCTGCACTATATATGATACACACAAACACAGCTGCACTATATATGATACACACACACACAGCTGCACTATATATATGATATACACACACAGCTGCACTATATATGATACACACACAGCTGCACTATATATGAAAGACACACAGCTGCACTATATATGATATACACACACAGCTGCACTATATATGATATACACACACACAGCTGCACTATATATGATATACACACACAGCTGCACTATATATGATACACACACACACAGCTGCACTATATATGATACACACACACACAGCTGCACTATATATGATACACACACACAGCTGCACTATATATGATACACACACACAGCTGCACTATATATGATAAACACACACAGCTGCACTATATATGATACACACACACACAGCTGCACTATATATGAAAGACACACAGCTGCACTATATATGATATACACACACAGCTGCACTATATATGATACACACACACACAGCTGCACTATATATGAAAGACACACAGCTGCACTATATATGATATACACACACAGCTGCACTATATATGATACACACACACACACACATATATATATATATATATATATATATATATATATATATATATATATATATATATATATATATTCAATTAAGTGATTACATTTAATTATATTGTGTGAGTCATTTATTTCACTTTTACTTTGTAATCCATCATAATCGAAGTCTACCTGGTGGTGGGCAGTAAATTGAGTAGAATTACCATTTTAATTGATGTTACATGAGACAACTCTGCTATTTAACAGCTGTTAAGCAGTGCTAATTGGGAGCTGCTACCCACGTCTTGGCAGAGTTTGTGCACACAACTGAAATAACACAGACTAGACGTGAGTGCATACACAACCAGGTGCAACCCTGGTACATCCCACAGGCCCCAGTCACTTCAGTGTGCACCAGGGTCTGTATAGCGCACACAACTGAAATAACACAGACTAGACACGAGTGCATACACAACCAGGTGCAACCCTGGTACATCCCATAGGCCCCAGTCACTTCAGTGTGCACCAGGGTCTGTATAGCGCACACAACTGAAATAACACAGACTAGACTGTGTGCATACACAAACAGGTGCAACCCTGGTACATCCCACAGGCCCCAGTCACTTCAGTGTGCACCAGGGTCTGTATAGCGCACACAACTGAAATAACACAGACTAGACTGTGTGCATACACAACCAGGTGCAACCCTGGCACATCCCACAGGCCCCAGTCACTTCAGTGTGCACCAGGGTCTGTATAGCGCACACAACTGAAATAACACAGACTAGACATGAGTGCAAACACAACCAGGTGCAACCCTGGTACATCCCACAGGCCCCAGTCACTTCAGTGTGCACCAGGGTCTGTATAGCGCACACAACTGAAATAACAGACTAGACGTGTGTGCATACACAACCAGGTGCAACCAGGGCACATCCCACAGGCCCCAGTCACTTCAGTGTGCACCAGGGTCTGTATAGCGCACACAACTGAAATAACACAGACTAGACATGAGTGCAAACACAACCAGGTGCAACCCTGGTACATCCCACAGGCCCCATTCACTTCAGTGTGCACCAGGGTCTGTATAGCGCACACAACTGAAATAACACAGACTAGACTGTGTGCATACGCAACCAGGTGCAACCCTGGTACATCCCACAGGCCCCAGTCACTTCAGTGTGCACCAGGGTCTGTATAGCGCACACAACTGAAATAACACAGACTAGACGTGAGTGCATACACAACCAGGTGCAACCCTGGTACATCCCACAGGCCCCAGTCACTTCAGTGTGCACCAGGGTCTGTATAGCGCACACAACTGAAATAACACAGACTAGACGTGAGTGCATACACAACCAGGTGCAACCCTGGTACATCCCACAGGCCCCAGTCACTTCAGTGTGCACCAGGGTCTGTATAGCGCACACAACTGAAATAACAGACTAGACGCGAGTGCATACACAACCAGGTGCAACCCTGGTACATCCCACAGGCCCCAGTCACTTCAGTGTGCACCAGGGTCTGTATAGCGCACACAACTGAAATAACACAGACTAGACTGTGTGCATACACAACCAGGTGCAACCCTGGTACATCCCACAGGCCCCAGTCACTTCAGTGTGCACCAGGGTCTGTATTGCGCACACAACTGAAATAACAGACTAGACGTGAGTGCATACACAACCAGGTGCAACCCTGGTACATCCCACAGGCCCCAGTCACTTTAGGTTGCACCAGGGTCTGTATAGCGCACACAACTGAAATAACACAGACTAGACGTGAGTGCATACACAACCAGGTGCAACCCTGGTACATCCCACAGGCCCCAGTCACTTCAATGTGCACCAGGCAAATACATATGAATATTGTAAGACATGCCAGCCAAGCTCTCTCACACATGGTACCAATAAGCATGTTAGGCCCTGGGCATGGGTCCCTGAATTGTATGGACTGATCTCCAGATGAAACAAATACTCCTATTGCACAGACCATACAGTCAGAAGTGTTACTCTCTGCACATGTAAATAACTTTATACTAATGTAAGTAGGAGAGGAGGGGACATGAGCTTCATAAAGCCGATAGCTAGAGAGTCCCACACCTCTATAATTTAGTCACACTCCACAGCTGACCTTTGCTAGACGGCTGCTACTGTGACTTCCTTACTAAACACTTATCAACCGACCATACACTATTGGGTGTCTAAAAATTCCCAATGCTTTTTGTGTGACACAAAGTCCCCTGCCCATTTAAACCTGGTCTTCTAACAACAGGTTTTGGTAGGAGTAACTGTTTTTTTGCCCCCTCTGTATTCATGAAACTTTTTGTTTTTTTTATTATGAAACCATGCAACACCGACAGCACCACCAGGTGACCCTTCTCTTTCCTAATGAGGGTTACTTTTGGCTGATGCACAGGTTCAGATCCTTTAATGGTTTTATTTGAATATTCCCAGTGAATATGGTTAACAGGATCTCATTAAATAAAGAAGATTCTCCTCTTTACAATGAGGTGTCAGTCACATGGGTATAATGCTGACTGATATTTATTACTTAGACTGACCGTCTAATGTGTCTGACATTACCACCTCAACCACATGATCTAGAGAGTGTTAAATGATTCTTTATTTTGCAAAAATGGAGTAGTTTCCTTCTTTCCATCCTATGCCCAGGAATCCGAGCGTCAATGTGTATAAGGCAGGTAGTCCCCTGCTGCAGCCCTGTGTGCACATAACCCTTACAGGCTGTAAAACAGGTGTTTAAATTACCTTCCTACTGTGGGGAATTATTGTCACTCTGTACTGTGGGTGCCAGTGACAAAACCATAGGCACGCAGGGAAAAAATCTTCACTGCTAAACCTGACTTTGCTGTCCGTGTATAAAAGCTCTGGTAATATTGGTACCACAAAGATATCAGATATAGGCAGAAATCACTAACACCTGTAACACTGACAGGATATTGTGTTAACTAGGACAAAATCAACAGGAAGTCATTGATTCTCATGCCCAGAGCACAGCAATGGCGTGCCGCCCTCCTGGCTGGAGAATTTCCCTGTCTAAAAGGCAGATTTTCTCCTCTTTCTAAATAAAAAAAAGATTCATGAATAAACAAATCCAACCGCAGCAGCAGCTCCGGGCACAAGCACCAGATTTCATGGCTCATATCAACTTATCTGCCAATGTGATCTCTCCAGACATTACATTGTTGCAGCCCGCTTATTTTGCAGATAAGGGGATGTAATTTCCAAACATCTCAAGATGTGCAGAATAAAAGTCCATGCCAACTGCTGCAATGCTGGCACCACCATACAATGGAAGCTGGCAGCGTGGGTGCCTCTGAGATCTGGCAGTGCTAAGACTACAACCAATAAACCGTCACAATGGACAAAAACACATTAGCAACCTTGGGATACAAGGTAACACTATATTTATAGTTGCCAAGTTAACTTTGAGCTTCAATAGTTAGGGCCCACAGGAGCGGAACATTGTGCAGTGACCCACTCCCCTTGTCCGTAAACATGGAGACCGAAATCGCTGAGAGATTAAAGAAGCACAATCTTTCAGTCCCCATTAAGGGAATAGGATTGGATTAGTTCTTAATCAATAATTGTTTCAAGTCCCAGTCTTTAGAAGCAGGAACGGTAAATATAACTCACACATTATTATCATAGAACACAATTACTCTGGCGATTAATCAATTACCCAATAACCAACAAGTGGTCTCTGGGTAATGCAGCACAGAGTGGGGACAATGCCACCTTTAATATTTTGCTCTGAATGAGCTGAAGTTATTTTTGCAAACATCAAATGTAATTAATACTTTAATGTAATCATCTGAGGCTAAACTACAACCAGTTCCCTACAGAACCCCACTAAACACACAAACACTACTCAGCTATATAGATATAAATGCAACTGAAACATTGTAAATATTTTACTGAGTCTAACACAAAGAACACTAAGATTGTTTTCTTTGTGGCAAATAAAGACTTATTGTGGACTGAAGCATATCAATCTTTATATGTAATCAATCACAGAGCAGAGATAGTCACTGGCTTTATGCATCATATATAACCCAGCAAGTAGAACAGAGATAGTCACTGGCTTTATGCATCATATATAACCCAGCAAGTAGAGCAGAGATAGTCACTGGCTTTATGTATCATATATAACCCAGCAAGTAGAGCAGAGATAGTCACTGGCTTTATGTATCATATATAACCCAGCAAGTAGAGCAGAGATAGTCACTGGCTTTATGCATCATATATAACCCAGCAAGTAGAGCAGAGATAGTCACTGGCTTTATGTATCATATATAACCCAGCAAGTAGAGCAGAGATAGTCACTGGCTTTATGCATCATATATAACCCAGCAAGTAGAGCAGAGATAGTCACTGGCTTTATGTATCATATATAACCCAGCAAGTAGAACAGAGATAGTCACTGGCTTTATGTATCATATATAACCCAGCAAGTAGAACAGAGATAGTCACTGGCTTTATGCATCATATATAACCCAGCAAGTAGAGCAGAGAGCGTCACTGGCTTTATGCATCATATATAACCCAGCAAGTAGAGCAGAGATAGTCACTGGCTTTATGCATCATATATAACCCAGCAAGTAGAGCAGAGATAGTCACTGGCTTTATGTATCATATATAGCACAGCAAGTAGAGCAGAGATAGTCACTGGCTTTATGTATCATATATAACCCAGCAAGTAGAGCAGAGAGCGTCACTGGCTTTATGCATCATATATAACCCAGCAAGTAGAGCAGAGATAGTCACTGGCTTTATGTATCATATATAGCCCAGCAAGTAGAGCAGAGATAGTCACTGACTTTATGTATCATATATAGCCCAGCAAGTAGAGCAGAGATAGTCACTGGCTTTATGTATCATATATAGCCCAGCAAGTAGAGCAGAGATAGTCACTGGCTTTATGTATCATATATAACCCAGCAAGTAGAGCAGAGATAGTCACTGGCTTTATGCATCATATATAACCCAGCAAGTAGAGCAGAGATAGTCACTGGCTTTATGTATCATATATAGCCCAGCAAGTAGAGCAGAGAGCGTCACTGACTTTATGTATCATATATAACCCAGCAAGTAGAGCAGAGATAGTCACTGGCTTTATGTATCATATATAACCCAGCAAGTAGAGCAGAGATAGTCACTGGCTTTATGCATCATATATAACCCAACAAGTAGAGCAGAGATAGTCACTGACTTTATGTATCATATATAACCCAGCAAGTAGAGCAGAGATAGTCACTGGCTTTATGCATCATATATAACCCAGCAAGAAGAGCAGAGATAGTCACTGGCTTTATGCATCATATATAACCCAGCAAGTAGAGCAGAGATAGTCACTGGCCTTATGCATCATATATAACCCAGCAAGAAGAGCAGAGATAGTCACTGACTTTATGTATCATATATAGCCCAGCAAGTAGAGCAGAGATAGTCACTGACTTTATGCATCATATATAACCCAGCAAGAAGAGCAGAGATAGTCACTGACTTTATGTATCATATATAGCCCAGCAAGTAGAGCAGAGATAGTCACTGACTTTATGCATCATATATAACCCAGCAAGTAGAGCAGAGATAGTCACTAGCTTTATGCATCATATATAACCCAGCAAGAAGAGCAGAGATAGTCACTGGCTTTATGCATCATATATAACCCAGCAAGTAGAGCAGAGATAGTCACTGGCCTTATGCATCATATATAACCCAGCAAGTAGAGCAGAGATAGTCACTAGCTTTATGCATCATATATAACCCAGCAAGTAGAGCAGAGATAGTCACTGGCTTTATGCATCATATATAACCCAGCAAGTAGAGCAGAGATAGTCACTGGCCTTATGCATCATATATAACCCAGCAAGTAGAGCAGAGATAGTCACTGGCTTTATGTATCATATATAGCCCAGCAAGTAGAGCAGAGATAGTCACTGGCTTTATGTATCATATATAACCCAGCAAGTAGAGCAGAGATAGTAACTGGCTTTATGCATCATATATAACCCAGCAAGTAGAGCAGAGATAGTCACTGGCTTTATGTATCATATATAACCCAGCAAGTAGATCAGAGATAGTCACTGGCTTTATGTATCATATATAGCCCAGAAAGTAGAGCAGAGATAGTCACTGGCTTTATGTATCATATATAGCCCAGCAAGTAGAGCAGAGATAGTCACTGGCCTTATGTATCATATATAGCCCAGCAAGTATAGCAGAGATAGTCACTGGCCTTATGTATCATATATAACCCAGCAAGTAGAGCAGAGATAGTCACTAGCTTTATGCATCATATATAACCCAGCAAGTAGAGCAGAGATAGTCACTGGCTTTATGTATCATATATAACCCAGCAAGTAGAGCAGAGATAGTCACTAGCTTTATGCATCATATATAACCCAGCAAGAAGAGCAGAGATAGTCACTGGCTTTATGTATCATATATAGCCCAGCAAGTAGAGCAGAGATAGTCACTGGCTTTATGCATCATATATAACCCAGCAAGTAGAGCAGAGATAGTCACTGGCTTTATGCATCATATATAACCCAGCAAGTAGAGCAGAGATAGTCACTGGCTTTATGCATCATATATAGCCCAGCAAGTAGAGCAGAGATAGTCACTGGCTTTATGCATCATATATAGCCCAGCAAGTAGAGCAGAGATAGTCACTGGCCTTATGCATCATATATAACCCAGCAAGTAGAGCAGAGATAGTCACTGGCTTTATGCATCATATATAAGCCAGCAAGTAGAGCAGAGATAGTCATTGGCTTTATGTATCATATATAACCCAGCAAGTAGAGCAGAGATAGTCACTGGCTTTATGCATCATATATAACCCAGCAAGTATAGCAGAGATAGTCACTGGCTTTATGCATCATATATAGCCCAGCAAGTAGAGCAGAGATAGTCACTGGCTTTATGTATCATATATAGCCCAGCAAGTAGAGCAGAGATAGTCACTGGCTTTATGTATCATATATAGCCCAGCAAGTAGACCAGAGATAGTAACTGGCTTTATGCATCATATATAACCCAGCAAGTAGAGCAGAGATAGTCATTGGCTTTATGTATCATATATAGCCCAGCAAGTAGAGCAGAGATAGTCACTGGCTTTATGTATCATATATAACCCAGCAAGTAGAGCAGAGATAGTCATTGGCTTTATGCATCATATATAACCCAGCAAGTAGAGCAGAGATAGTCATTGGCTTTATGTATCATATATAACCCAGCAAGTAGAGCAGAGATAGTAACTGGCTTTATGCATCATATATAACCCAGCAAGTAGAGCAGAGATAGTCATTGGCTTTATGTATTATATATAGCCCAGCAAGTAGAGCAGAGATAGTCACTGGCTTTATGTATCATATATAACCCAGCAAGTATAGCAGAGATAGTCACTGGCTTTATGCATCATATATAACCCAGCAAGTAGAGCAGAGATAGTCACTGGCTTTATGTATCATATATAACCCAGCAAGTAGAGCAGAGATAGTCACTGGCTTTATGCATCATATATAACCCAGCAAGTAGAGCAGAGATAGTCACTGGCTTTATGTATCATATATAACCCAGCAAGTAGAGCAGAGATAGTCACTGGCTTTATGTATCATATATAACCCAGCAAGTAGAGCAGAGATAGTCACTGGCTTTAAGTATCATATATAGCCCAGCAAGTAGAGCAGAGATAGTCACTGGCTTTATGTATCATATATAGCCCAGCAAGTATAGCAGAGATATTCACTGGCTTTATGTATCATATATAGCCCAGCAAGTAGAGCAGAGATAGTCACTGGCTTTATGTATCATATATAGCCCAGCAAGTAGAGCAGAGATAGTCACTGGCTTTATGTATCATATATAGCCCAGCAAGTAGAGCAGAGATAGTCACTGGCTTTATGTATCATATATAACCCAGCAAGTATAGCAGAGATAGTCACTGGCTTTATGCATCATATATAGCCCAGCAAGTAGAGCATAGATAGTCACTGGCTTTATGTATCATATATAGCCCAGCAAGTAGAGCAGAGATAGTCACTGGCTTTATGTACCATATATAGCCCAGCAAGTAGAGCAGAGATAGTCACTGGCTTTATGCATCATATATAACCCAGCAAGTAGAGCAGAGATAGTCACTGGCTTTATGCATCATATATAGCCCAGCAAGTAGAGCAGAGATAGTCACTGGCTTTATGCATCATATATAACCCAGCAAGTAGAGCAGAGATAGTCACTGGCTTTATGTATCATATATAGCCCAGGAAGTAGAGAAGAGATAGTCACTGGCTTTATGTATCATATATAACCCAGCAAGTAGAGCAGAGATAGTCACTGGCTTTATGTATCATATATAGCCCAGGAAGTAGAGAAGAGATAGTCACTGGCTTTATGTATCATATATAACCCAGCAAGTATAGCAGAGATAGTCACTGGCTTTATGCATCATATATAACCCAGCAAGTAGAGCAGAGATGGTCACTGGCTTTATGTATCATATATAGCCCAGAAAGTAGAGCAGAGATAGTCACTGGCTTTATGTATCATATATAGCCCAGCAAGTAGAGCAGAGATAGTCACTGGCTTTATGTATCATATATAGCCCAGCAAGTAGAGCAGAGATAGTCAATGACTTTATGTATCATATATAACCCAGCAAGTAGAGCAGAGATAGTCACTGGCTTTATGCATCATATATAGCCCAGCAAGTAGACAAGAGATAGTCACTGGCTTTATGTATCATATATAGCCCAGCAAGTAGAGCAGAGATGGTCACTGGCTTTATGTATCATATATAGCCCAGCAAGTAGAGCAGAGATAGTCACTGGCTTTATGCATCACATATAACCCAGCAAGTAGAGCAGAGATATTCACTGGCCTTATGCATCACGTATAACCAAGCAAGTAGAGCAGAGATAGTCACTGGCTTTATGCATCATATATAACCCAGCAAGTATAGCAGAGATAGTCACTAGCTTTATGCATCATATATAGCCCAGCAAGTAGAGCATAGATAGTCACTGGCTTTATGTATCATATATAGCCCAGCAAGTAGAGCAGAGATAGTCACTGGCTTTATGTACCATATATAGCCCAGCAAGTAGAGCAGAGATAGTCACTGGCTTTATGCATCATATATAACCCAGCAAGTAGAGCAGAGATAGTCACTGGCTTTATGCATCATATATAGCCCAGCAAGTAGAGCAGAGATAGTCACTGGCTTTATGCATCATATATAACCCAGCAAGTAGAGCAGAGATAGTCACTGGCTTTATGTATCATATATAGCCCAGGAAGTAGAGAAGAGATAGTCACTGGCTTTATGTATCATATATAACCCAGCAAGTAGAGCAGAGATAGTCACTGGCTTTATGTATCATATATAGCCCAGGAAGTAGAGAAGAGATAGTCACTGGCTTTATGTATCATATATAACCCAGCAAGTATAGCAGAGATAGTCACTGGCTTTATGCATCATATATAACCCAGCAAGTAGAGCAGAGATGGTCACTGGCTTTATGTATCATATATAGCCCAGAAAGTAGAGCAGAGATAGTCACTGGCTTTATGTATCATATATAGCCCAGCAAGTAGAGCAGAGATAGTCACTGGCTTTATGTATCATATATAGCCCAGCAAGTAGAGCAGAGATAGTCACTGACTTTATGTATCATATATAACCCAGCAAGTAGAGCAGAGATAGTCACTGGCTTTATGCATCATATATAACCCAGCAAGTAGAGCAGAGATAGTCACTGGCTTTATGCATCATATATAACCCAGCAAGTAGAGCAGAGATGGTCACTGGCTTTATGTATCATATATAGCCCAGCAAGTAGAGCAGAGATAGTCACTGGCTTTATGTATCATATATAGCCCAGCAAGTAGAGCAGATATAGTCACTGGCTTTATGTATCATATATAGCCCAGCAAGTAGAGCAGAGATAGTCACTGACTTTATGTATCATATATAACCCAGCAAGTAGAGCAGAGATAGTCACTGGCTTTATGCATCATATATAGCCCAGCAAGTAGACAAGAGATAGTCACTGGCTTTATGTATCATATATAGCCCAGCAAGTAGAGCAGAGATGGTCACTGGCTTTATGTATCATATATAGCCCAGCAAGTAGAGCAGAGATAGTCACTGGCTTTATGCATCACATATAACCCAGCAAGTAGAGCAGAGATATTCACTGGCCTTATGCATCACGTATAACCAAGCAAGTAGAGCAGAGATAGTCACTGGCTTTATGCATCATATATAACCCAGCAAGTATAGCAGAGATAGTCACTGGCTTTATGCATCATATATAACCCAGCAAGTAGAGCAGAGATAGTCACTGGCTTTATGCATCATATATAACCCAGCAAGTAGAGCAGAGATAGTCAATGGCTTTATGCATCATATATAACCCAGCAAGTAGAGCAGAGATAGTCACTGGCTTTATGTATCATATATAGCCCAGCAAGTAGACCAGAGATAGTAACTGGCTTTATGCATCATATATAGCCCAGCAAGTAGAGCAGAGATAGTCACTGGCTTTATGTATCATATATAACCCAGCAAGTAGAGCAGAGATGGTCACTGGCTTTATGTATCATATATAACCCAGCAAGTAGAGCAGAGATAGTCACTGACTTTATGCATCATATATAGCCCAGCAAGTAGAGCAGAGATAGTCACTGGCTTTATGCATCATATATAGCCCAGCAAGTAGACCAGAGATAGTAACTGGCTTTATGCATCATATATAACCCAGCAAGTAGAGCAGAGATAGTCACTGGCTTTATGTATCATATATAGCCCAGCAAGTAGAGCAGAGATAGTAACTGGCTTTATGCATCATATATAGCCCAGCAAGTAGAGCAGAGATAGTCACTGGCTGTCCTATTACCCCCAGAGAATACACTATTATAAAAACAGCACATACAAAGTTAACCTAAAAACCTTCTGAAGTAAGTTGAACATTCACTGAAATAATAGGTGCTATTTTATAAATCTCTACCTATGTCTAAGACGGACAGATAGCTCAGCATGCTAAGGCACTGTGGCTGAGCTCTGTAGCAACCCAAGGGTTGCAGGTTCGATCCCTGCCCAGGTCCACTAAGCCTTTCATCCTTTTGAGGTCTACAAGTACCCAATACATAAATACATACATCTGTGAATGCAACAAAATACAATATTTACAGAGAACATTCTGTCAACCTTTACATATAAAAAAAAATAAAAAAAAATTAAACCTTTAACATGCTGGACTGGTCAGTGTATAGCTCTATAACGAGGCATGCAACATTAATCATTATCTAACATATAGCTGTATACAGGGAGAAGACACATTGAACATGTGACACTCTGAACACTAGGGACAGTGCGTTCCCAACAGAACAGTACAGATGTAACCAATAGATATTTCAGTCTCTGTACCGCCCACTTTTCTGCTTGCCTGATCTTCAATTATTCAGGTGAGTTTGTGCCATAGCTCATGTCACCAGCTCCAATTTTTTTAAAGGATTTATTTTCCTCTCCACAAGCCATTTCTTTCATGTAATTGGCAAGAGTCCATGAGCTAGTGACGTATGGGATATACAATCCTACCAGGAGGGGCAAAGTTTCCCAAACCTCAAAATGCCTATAAATACACCCCTCACCACACACACAATTCAGTTTTACAAACTTTGCTCCTATGCAGGTGGTGAAGTAAGTTTGTGCTAAGATTTCTACGTTGATATGCGCTTCTCAGCATTGTTGAAGTCAGATTCCTCTCAGAGTACAACGAATGTCAGAGGGACGTGAAGGGAGCATCACCTATTGAATACGATGATTTCCCTAACGGGGGTCTATTTCATGGGTTCTCTGTTATCGGTCATAGAGATTCATCTCCTACCTCCCTTTTCAGATCGACGATATACTCTCAATTTACCATTACCTCTACTGATGACTGTTTCAGTACTGGCTTGACTATCTGCTATATGTGGATGGGTGTCTTTTGGTAAGTATGTTTTTTATTACTTAAGACACCTCATCTCTGTTTTGGCACTTTATGCATTTATATAAAGTTCTAAATATATGTATTGTACTTATATTTGCCATAAGTCAGGTTCATGTATTTCCTTCTGCAGACTGTCAGTTTCATATTTGGGGAATATAAAATTTTTTTTAAGAAATCTATTTCTTACCTGGGGTTTAGTCTTTTTTTCCATTGACTACTTCTTGCAAATTGCGGGTGGTATTAGGCCCGTGGGTGCGTCAAATGCTAAACTTTATTGCGTCATTCTTGGCGCGGAAATATTTTTGGCGCGAAAAAATACGTCTGACGCAAATTCGTCATTTCCGGCGTCATACTCAACGCCGAGACCTTTCACACGGTTGCGTCATTAGTGACGCGAGTGTGTCATTTCCAGTTATTTTTGGCGTCAAAAAAGTTAGGTTGTGCGTCATACTTGGCGCCAAACTTTTTCATTATTTCAATACCCCATTGATGTTTGCCTCTTGCCTTTTTCTCTATCAGAGGGCTATGCTATTTGCATTTTTTCCCATTCCTGAAACGGTCATATAAGGAAATAGATAATTTTGCTTTGTATGTTTTTTCTTTTACATTTTGCAAGATGTCTCAATCTGATCCTGCCTCAGAAGTTTCTGCTGGAACATTGCTGCCTGACATCGGTTCTACCAAAGCTAAGTGCATTTGTTGTAAAATTTTAGAAATTATTTCGCCGAATGTCATATATAATAGTTGTCATGATAAACTTTTACATGCAGAGAGTGTATCCATCAGTAATAGTACATTGCCAGTTGCAGTTCCTTCAACTTCTAATGTGCATGATATACCTGTAAATTTTAAAGAATTTGTTTCTGATTCTATCCTGAAGGCTTTGTCTGTATTTCCACCTTCTAATAAACGTAAAAGGTCTTTTAAAACTTCTCATTTAGTTGATGAAGTCTCAAATGACCAACAACATAATAATTTATCCTCCTCTGATGAGGATCTATCTGATACAGAAGATCCTTCCTCAGACATTGACACTGACAAATCTACTTATATATTTAAAATAGAGTATATGCGTTCTTTATTAAAAGAAGTGTTAATTACTTTGGATATTGAGGTAACCAGTCCTCTTGACGTTTAAATGCTGTTTTTAAACCTCCTGTGGTTTCTCCAGGAGTTTTTACTATTCCTGAGGCTATTTCTGATATGATTTATAAGGAATGGAATAAGCCAGGTACTTCTTTTATTCCTTCTTCAAGGTTTAAAAAATTGTATCCTTTACCAGCAAAATCTATAGAGTTTTGGGGAAAAAAACCCAAAGTTGATGGGGCTATTTCTACTCTTGCTAAACGTACCACTATTCCTATGGAAGATAGTACTTCCTTTAAGGATCCTTTAGATAGGAAGCTTGAATCGTATCTAAGGAAGGCCTATTTATATTCAGGTCATCTTTTCAGACCTGCAATTTCTTTGGCTGATGTTGCGGCTGCATCAACTTTCTGGTTGGAGAATTTAGCGCAACAGGAATTGGATTCTGACTGATCTAGCATTATTTGCTTACTGCAATATGCTAATCATTTTATTTGTGATGCCATTTTTGATATTATCAAAATTGATGTTAGATCCATGTCTTTAGCTATATTAGCTAGAAGAGCTTTGTGGCTTAAATCTTGGAATGCTGATATGACATCTAAATCTAGATTACTAACTCTTTCTTTCCAAGGTAATAATTTATTTGGTTCTCAGTTGGAATCTATTATTTCAACTGTCACTAGGGGAAAGGGAGTTTTTCTGCCTCAGGATAAAAAACCTAAGGGTAAATCTAAGGCTTCTAACCGTTTTCGTTCCTTTCGTCAGAATAAGGAACAAAAACTCAATCCTCCCCCCAAGGAATCTGCTTCCAATTGGAAGCCTTCCTCAAATTGGAATAAATCCAAGACATTTAGGAAACCAAAGTCAGCCCCTAAGTCCGCATGAAGGTGCGGCCCTCATTCCAGCTCAGCTGGTAGGGGGCAGATTAAGGTTTTTCAAGGATATTTGAATAAATTCTGTCCAAAATCAATGGATTCAGAGCATTGTCTCTCAAGGGTATCGAATAGGATCCAGAGTAAGACCTCCTGTGAGAAGATTTTTTCTCTCACGTATCCCAGCAAATCCAGTAAAAGCTCAGGCTTTCCTGAAGTGTGTTTCAGACCTGGAGTCTTCAGGGGTAATCACGCCAGTTCCTTTTCAGGAACAAGGTTTGGGGTTTTATTCAAATCTAATCATTGTCCCAAAAAAGGAAAAATTATTCAGATCAGTTCTGGATCTGAAAATTTTGAATCGTTATGTAAGAATACCAACTTTCAAGATGGTGACTATAAGGACTATTCTGCCTTTTGTTCAGCGAGGACATTATATGCCCACAATAGACTTGCAGGATGCATACCTTCAGATTCCGATTTATCCAGAACATTATCAGTTTCTGAGATTCTCTTTTCTAAACAAGCATTTCCAATTTGTTGCTCTTCCATTTGGCATAGTGGGTGCCCTACTCTCTGTAATCAGAGAACAGGGTATTGCAGTGTTTCCTTATTTGGACGATATCTTTTTAGGCTTCCAGATAGATTCAGATAGATTCAGTGCCCATGACTCTGTCTCTAACAGACAAGAGACATTTAAAATTGGTTGCAGCCTGCCGGCATCTTCAGTCTCAGTCATTCCCTTCAGTGGCTATGTGCATGGAAGTTTTAGGTCTCATGACTGCAGCATCAGACGCAATACCCTTTGCTCGTTTTCATATGAGACCTCTACAGCTTTGTATGCTGAACCAATGGTGCAGGGATTATACAAAGATATCACAATTAATATCCTTAAATCCCAATGTACGACACTCTCTGACGTGGTGGATAGATCACCATTGTTTAGTTCAAGGGGCTTCTTTTGTTCGGCCAACCTGGACTGTAATCACAACAGATGCGAGTCTTTCAGGTTGGGGAGCTGTTTGGGGATCTCTGACAGCACAAGGGGTTTGGAAATCTCAAGAGGCGAGATTACCAATAAATATTTTAGAACTCTGTACAATTCTCAGAGCTCTTCAGTTTTGGCCTCTGTTAAAGAGAGAACTGTTCATTTGTTTTCAGACAGACAATATCACAACAGTGGCATATGTCAATCATCAGGGTGAGACTCACAGTCCCCAAGCTATGAAAGAAGTATCTCAGATACTTGCTTGGGCGGAATCCAGCTCCTGTCTAATCTCTGTGGTGCATATCCCAGGTGTAGACAATTGGGAGGCGGATTATCTCAGCCGCCAGACTTTACATCCAGGGGAGTGGTCTCTCCATCCAGATGTATTTTCTCAGATTGTTCAGATGTGGGGTCTTCCAGAGATAGATCTCATGGCCTCTCATCTAAACAAGAAACTTCACAGATACCTGTCCAGGTCCAGGGATGTTCAGGCGGAAGCAGTGGATGTGCTGACACTTTCTTGGCGTTATCCTGCTTACATTTTCCCGCATCTAGTTCTCCATCCAAGAGTGATCTACAAAATCATCATGGAACAGTCATTTGTGTTGCTGGTGGCTCCAGCATGGCCACACAGGTTTTGGTATGCAGATCTGGTTCGGATGTCCAGTTGCCCGCCTTGGCCACTTCCGTTATGGCCAGACCTACTATCTCAAGGTCCGTTTTTCCATCAGGATCTCAAATCATTAAATTTGAAGGTATGGAAATTGAACGCTTAGTACTAAGTCATACAGGTTTCTCTGACTCAGTGATTAATACTATGTTACAAGCTGGTAAATCTGTCTCTAGAAAGATTTATTATAGAGTTTGGAAGACTTACATTTCATGGTGTTCTTCTCATAAATTCTCCTGGCATTCTTTTAGAATTCCTAGAATTTTACAGTTTCTTCAGAATGGTTTGGATAAGGGTTTGTCTGCAAGTTCCTTGAAAGGACAAATCTCCGCTCTGTTTTATTTCACAGAAAGATTGCTATACTTCCTGATATACACTGTTTTGTAAAGGCTTTAGTTCGTATTAAGCCTGTCATTAAATAAATTTCTCCTCCTTGGAGTCTTAATTTGGTTCTGAAGGCTTTACAGGCTTCTCCATTTAAACCTATGCATTCTTTGGATATTAAACTACTTTCTTGGAAAGTGTTGTTCCTTTTGGCCATCTCTTCTGCTAGAAGAGTTTCTGAGCTATCTGCTCTTTCTTGTGAGTCTCCTTTTCTGATTTTTCATCAGGATAAGGCAGTTTTGCGGACTTCTTTTAAATTTTTACCTAAGGTTGTGAATTCTAACAACATTAATAAGAGAAATTGTTGAACCTTCCTTATGTCCTAATCCTAAGAATTATTTGGAAAGATCCTTACATTGTTTGGATGTGGTAAGAGCTTTGAAATATTATGTGGAAGCTACTAAAGATTTCAGGAAGACTTCCAGTTTATTTGTTTTATTTTCTGGTCCTAGGAAAGGTCAGAAGGCTTCTGCTATTTCCTTGGCTTCTTGGTTGAAACTTGATTCATCAAGCTTATTTGGAGTCAGGTCAGGCCCTGCCTCAGAGAATTACAGTTCATTCTACTAGATCAGTCTCCACTTCGTGGGCTTTTAAGAATGAAGCATCAGTTGATCAGATTTGCAAAGCGGCAACTTGGTCCTCTTTGCATACATTTACTAAATTCTACCGTTTTGATGTATTTGCTTCTTCGGAAGCAGTTTTTGGTAGAAAAGTTCTTCAGGCAGCTGTTTCAGTTTGATTCTTCTGCTTTTGATTTAAGTTTTTTTCTTTCAATTATGAAAATAAACTTATTTTTTGGGGTTGTGGATTAATATTTTTAGTGGAAAATGGCTGTTTTTATTTTATACCCTCCCTCTCTAGTGACTCTTGAGTGGAGATCCACATCTTGGGTATTGCTATCACATACGTCACTAGCTCATGGACTCTTGCCAATTACATGAAAGAAAACATACTTTATGTAAGAACTTACTTGATAAATTCATTTGTTTCATATTGGCAAGAGTCCATGAGGCCCACCCCTTTTTTATGGTGGTTCGTTAAACTGAATTGTGGGTGTGGTCAGGGGTGTATTTATAGGCATTTTGAGGTTTGGGAAACTTTGCCCCTCCTGGTAGGATTGTATATCCCATACGTCACTAGCTCATGGACTCTTGCCAATATGAAAGAAATGAATTTATCAGGTAAGTTCTTACATAAATTATGTTTTTGTTTTCTTAGCCTTACATAACAATGATTCCACAGTTATTGTGCAGCATTATACTGTGGCTTCTATTTAAATATCTCCCCAAAAGCCACCTCATGTACTGCAAGACCTGGAACATGGGTGATGACCGTTACACAGTAATTCTGTGATTGGCTTGGGAGGATATTATATGCTTCTAGTCTTATGTTTACGTTTATTGTGTATTATGTTATGATCGAGTGATCTAAATGTGAACCATTGCTAAATTAATGTGCATAGCCTTAACCAGAAAGTTATATCTACTTAAAAGGGACATAAAACACAAAACGTATTGTATGAGTCAGACAGAACATACCCTTTTAAACAACTTTCCATTGGATTTCTAATTTTAACTGTTCTCTGTTTTCTTGTTATCATTTGTTAAAGAAAACATGAAGGCAAGTTCAGGAGTGTGTACACATCTGCAGCAGTTGTATAACAATGTTATACATAAGCCCTAGATGGCAGCACTATTTCCTGTCATGTAGGGCTACAGATGTGCACACTACCTATATAGGTATCTCTTCAACAAAGAACAAAGCAAATTGGATAAAAGAAGTAAATTGCAATTTTTTGTTAAAGTATATTCTGTATCTCGGTCATGAAAGAAAACATTTGAGACCCTTTAAAGAATATAAAAGTTTAAATGAAATTGTGCATGGGTGTGTGAATTTATATCCGTGAGAGCCCCTTGCACTAGCATTTAAACACCACATCTCATCATATGCTGCGGAAACCTGCTAACGTTTTACTATAAGCACATGGCAAAAACGCTTCTACTTAAAACTGAAATGAATCTATGCACATTTTACAAACACCTTGATTTGGTTTTGTTTGCTTTGTAATCAACTATAAAGACTTTTTTCCTAGCAAAAAATAGTAAATGCAAATGACAAAATTGACTTTAAATAAAATTATAAAAGGACTTCATTTATGCTATTCCTGCCCTTTATACAAAGCCCTTGTTAAAGGGAAATTATACACTCATTTTTTCTTTGCATAAATGTTTTGTAGATGATCTATTATATAGCCCATAAAGGTTTTTTTTAAAATAAATGTATAGTTTTGCTTATTTTTAAATAACATTGCTCTGATTTTCAGACTCCTAACCAAGCCCCAAAGTTTTATGTGAATACCGTCAGCTACCTTCTCCAGCTTGCTCCTGTTTGTGTAAAGGGTCTTTTCATAAGCAAAAGAAGGGAGAGGAGGGGGAGGGTCTTATTTGCCACTTGCAGTGGGCTTTCCAGCTACCTTTTCAACAGAGCCAAACTGACAGCTTTTAAGTAAGTTTTTAAACAGTTTTATACTGGATTTTTATATCAGTATCTGTGCATCTTATTCTTTATAATAGTGTCTATTATATGCAGTTATATGAAAATGAGTGTATACTGTCCCTTTAAGTACAGAAGAGACACTGCTAGTACCAGTCCCCTAGAATAGGCTTATCCACTTCTCACTTATTAGTAAATCTGTGTGTTGCATTGTGGGGTTATTTTCTACTCATTGCAAAACAAAAACAAGGAGCTTCGGATAGTGGCATACAACACAATGTCATGTTTATATTGCGCTCTACTTGAGCTAAGGATGAAACTAACTATGTGGTGTAATGGTGGAAAATAAGTAGCACATTTACTTGCAGAGCGGCACAAGGCAAAGAGGGCACCATCCGTGCACAAGGTTAGCAATGTTAGAGAAAATACAAGAGGGAGAAGAAAGAAAACTCACAAGTACAAAATCAGACAGGAAGTAGACGTGCACTGCATATTTATATCAGGCACACACTCTACACTATAAGAAAAGGTAAAACTTTTGGAAGCGGCAGATTGAACAGGGAGGAGATCCCATGTTGAGATTGCAGATTTTGCATAAAAACAATACACTTCAGCATCTGTATTCAGGAAATCAGACACATAATGGCCTCACTAGGCACTGTAGGCCAGGTCTGCTGCTTCCTATGAATGAGAGCTTTTCACCAATCTTTATTCATAAGCTACAATATTGTGATTGCAGGAAAAATCCTGACTTCCAATTATCTGACTCAGTCCTGACATGGAGGGTGAATGGAGAAAAAACAGAGCGGAAATGTGAACTAAAATAACTGCTGGCGAGACTCAGGATGGGGGAAATAAACATCTCTACAGTTACTAATCTCATACTTTAACTCCTTCTCTGCAAAGTGACACAAAATAAAATAAATATTTATTCCAATGTTTTATCAAAAGCAGCTTGCAAGGTGTTTAGTTCTGTACTGGAGCGCTTGTCAGCTCTTGGCCAAATTCCCATATCAAGTCCAATCCTCATTTGCTTTATAACATTATCTCTCAGGCACTGCTGGTACAGGTTAGTGCACAATGTTACATTACACCAGCGCACCTTTATGGCACTGCTGCTACAGGTTAGCGCACAATGTTACATTACACCAGGGCACCTTTATGACACTGCTGCTACAGGTTAGTGCACAATGTTACATTACACCAGCGCACCTTTATGGCACTGCTGGTACAGGTTAGAGCACAATGTTACATTACACCAGCGCACCTTTATGGCACTGCTGGTACAGGTTAGTGCACAATGTTACATTACACCAGGGCACCTTTATGGCACTGCTGGTACAGGTTAGCGCACAATGTTACATTACACCAGGGCACCTTTATGGCACTGCTGCTACAGGTTAGTGCACAATGTTACATTACACCAGCGCACCTTTATGGCACTGCTGCTACAGGTTAGTGCACAATGTTACATTACACCAGAGCACCTTTATGGCACTGCTGCTACAGGTTAGTGCACAATGTTAAATTACACCAGCGCACCTTTATGGCACTGCTGCTACAGGTTAGCGCACAATGTTACATTACACCAGCGCACCTTTATGGCACTGCTGCTACAGGTTAGTGCACAATGTTACATTACACCAGCGCACCTTTATGGCACTGCTGCTACAGGTTAGTGCACAATGTTACATTACACCAGCGCACCTTTATGGCACTGCTGGTACAGGTTAGTGCACAATGTTACATTACACCAGCGCACCTTTATGGCACTGCTGGTACAGGTTAGTGCACAATGTTACATTACCCCAGTGCACCTTTATGGCACTGCTGGTACAGGTTAGTGCACAATGTTACATTACCCCAGGGCACCTTTATGGCACTGCTGGTACAGGTTAGTGCACAATGTTACATTACACCAGCGCACCTTTATGGCACTGCTGGTACAGGTTAGCGCACAATTTTACATTACACCAGGGCACCTTTATGACACTGCTGCTACAGGTTAGTGCACAATGTTACATTACACCAGGGCACCTTTATGGCACTGCTGGTACAGGTTAGTGCACAATGTTACATTACACCAGGGCACCTTTATGGCACTGCTGGTACAGGTTAGTGCACAATGTTACATTACACCAGCGCACCTTTATGGCACTGCTGCTACAGGTTAGTGCACAATGTTACATTACACCAGGGCACCTTTATGGCACTGCTGCTACAGGTTAGCGCACAATGTTACATTACACCAGGGCACCTTTATGACACTGCTGCTACAGGTTAGTGCACAATGTTACATTACACCAGCGCACCTTTATGGCACTGCTGGTACAGGTTAGCGCACAATGTTACATTACACCAGGGCACCTTTATGGCACTGCTGGTACAGGTTAGTGCACAATGTTACATTACACCAGGGCACCTTTATGGCACTGCTGGTACAGGTTAGTGCACAATGTTACATTACACCAGCGCACCTTTATGGCACTGCTGCTACAGGTTAGTGCACAATGTTACATTACACCAGGGCACCTTTATGGCACTGC
Organism: Bombina bombina; assembly: GCF_027579735.1. NCBI lineage: Eukaryota > Metazoa > Chordata > Amphibia > Anura > Bombinatoridae > Bombina > Bombina bombina. Next base: position 19,556,709 of record NC_069504.1, on the reverse strand, counting down.
TGCTACAGGTTAGTGCACAATGTTACATTACACCAGCGCACCTTTATGGCACTGCTGGTACAGGTTAGCGCACAATGTTACATTACACCAGGGCACCTTTATGGCACTGCTGGTACAGGTTAGTGCACAATGTTACATTACACCAGCGCACCTTTATGGCACTGCTGCTACAGGTTAGTGCACAATGTTACATTACACCAGGGCACCTTTATGGCACTGCTGGTACAGGTTAGCGCACAATGTTACATTACACCAGCGCACGTTTATGGCACTGCTGGTACAGGTTAGCGCACAATGTTACATTACAGTAACAGGAGCACTTGCAGGCCCACAGTAATATATTTTCATGTTAATCATTACAAGACAAATGCAACTCACATAGAAACACCGATTTTGACAGCAGATAAGAACCATAGGCCCAACAAGTCTACCCAATATTCCATAACAGTATAAACTTATCTAGTTTTTAGGATAGCCTTATGCTTATCCAACATGTGCTAGGAAGTTATCCTTTGAAAGAAATATAGTGTCCCACCAATTTTGAAAATATGTACATAGATTGTGTGCGAGTAAAGGATATTCATGCAAATAGAAATATCCCACAGATTTAAATTTTTTTTTAAAAAAGTGTGTGCTAGATTTCACACACACACACACACACACATACACACACACACACACACACACACAGTTTTGTGTGTGCTAGGAGTACCAGAAGAATGGCCCAAGAAAGAAAAAAAAGATTCCAACCAATACTGCTAATTGTTAAGGTCCGTACTGTAGTACGTTAAATATCAACTTGGAAATAGACCAGAAAGTACTACCCATGGAAACCATCCTTCCTGAAATCGGATAATGTATTTTGTGTAACCCCTTCACTATTAATGCAGTATTTGCTGTCCTGTAGAAGTGATAGAGTTAAGCACATGCAGTGAAGGATTATGGGTCAGCTACAGAAAGGACCTGGCACAGTGCAGCTGCTATTACAATGCAACTTCCAATTTGAAAGGCCAGAATTCTCGTCACTTCTCTATTCAGCCATCCTCAAAAGCACCATTGAGTAATCTGGAAGAAATACAGGATCTATATATAAAGCGGGATCACTGCTGACTCTGTCCAAATTCTCTCTCCCCTTCTCCATTGATTCGCCTTTTTTCTTCAGCTAATTATCTTTGCTTCCATCATGCAGCTTGTGCAGCTCATTGTGAGATGCGGCTACACGACGTCTCGGAGGAGCAGACTAATCTATACATAAAGTGCAATTAATATACTGAGTGTGGGTGATGAGCCAGCAAGACACACTTAGCCGACATGGCCCTGAATGGCATAAACCTGCTCAGAATACTGTACTGGACTGCAGCATATAATGCACCGATGGACAAACGTGCAACGCAACCGACACTAAATATAACGTAACCATTTAGTTTCTTATATAGGTCTACTGCATGTTTATGTAGCACGGAGCAAAAGAGATTTTACTTTATGTAAGGGCGTTCTGCAGTCACTACAGTGCCCTGCTAGGGCGTTCTGCAGTCACTACAGTGCCCTGCTAGGGCGTTCTGCAGTCACTACAGTGCCCTGCTAGGGCGTTCTGCAGTCACTACAGTGCCCTGCTAGGGCGTTCTGCAGTCACTACAGTGCCCTGCTAGGGCGTTCTGCAGTCACTACAGTGCCCTGCTAGGGCGTTCTGCAGTCACTACAGTGCCCTGCTAGGGCGTTCTGCAGTCACTACAGTGCCCTGCTAGGGCGTTCTGCAGTCACTACAGTGCCCTGCTAGGGCGTTCTGCAGTCACTACAGTGCCCTGCTAGGGCGTTCTGCAGTCACTACAGTGCCCTGCTAGGGCGTTCTGCAGTCACTACAGTGCCCTGCTAGGGCGTTCTGCAGTCACTACAGTGCCCTGCTAGGGCGTTCTGCAGTCACTACAGTGCCCTGCTAGGGCGTTCTGCAGTCACTACAGTGCCCTGCTAGGGCGTTCTGCAGTCACTACAGTGCCCTGCTAGGGCGTTCTGCAGTCACTACAGTGCCCTGCTAGGGCGTTCTGCAGTCACTACAGTGCCCTGCTAGGGCGTTCTGCAGTCACTACAGTGCCCTGCTAGGGCGTTCTGCAGTCACTACAGTGCCCTGCTAGGGCGTTCTGCAGTCACTACAGTGCCCTGCTAGGGCGTTCTGCAGTCACTACAGTGCCCTGCTAGGGCGTTCTGCAGTCACTACAGTGCCCTGCTAGGGCGTTCTGCAGTCACTACAGTGCCCTGCTAGGGCGTTCTGCAGTCACTACAGTGCCCTGTTAGGGTGTTCTGTAATGTTACCGATTCTGAGCTTCACCTTACAGCAGGCCAGAGGGCAGAACGTTACCGATCCTGAGCTGCACCTTACAGCAGGCCATAATGTTACTGATCCTGAGCTCCACCTTACAGCAGGCCATAACGTTACTGATCCTGAGCTGCACCTTACAGCAGGCCAGAGGGCAGAACGTTACTGATCCTGAGCTGCACCTTACAGCAGGCCAGAGGGCAGAACGTTACTGATCCTGAGCTGCACCTTACAGCAGGCCAGAGAGCAGAACGTTACTGATCCTGAGCTGCACCTTACAGCAGGCCAGAGGGCAGAACGTTACTGATCCTAAGCTGCACCTTACAGCAGGCCAGAGAGCAGAACGTTACTGATCCTGAGCTGCACCTTACAGCAGGCCAGAACGTTACTGATCCTGAGCTGCACCTTACAGCAGGCCAGAGAGCAGAACGTTACTGATCCTGAGCTGCACCTTACAGCAGGCCAGAGAGCAGAACGTTACTGATCCTGAGCTGCACCTTACAGCAGGCCAGAGGGCAGAACATTACTGATCCTGAGCTGCACCTTACAGCAGGCCAGAGGGCAGAACGTTACTGATCCTGAGCTGCACCTTACAGCAGGCCAGAGGGCAGAAAGTTACTGATCCTGAGCTGCACCTTACAGCAGGCCAGAACGTTACTGATCCTGAGCTGCACCTTTTAACAGGCCAGAGAGCAGAACATTACTGATCCTGAGCTGCGCCTTACAGCAGGCCAGAACGTTATTGATCCTGAGCTGCGCCTTACAGCAGGCCAGAGGCCAGAACGCTACTGATCCTGAGCTGCGCCTTACAGCAGGCCAGAGGGCAGAACGTTACTGATCCTGAGCTGCACCTTACAGCAGGCCAGAGGGCAGAACGTTACTGATCCTGAGCTGCACCTTACAGCAGGCCAGAGAGCAGAATATTACTGATCCTGAGCTGCACCTTACAGCAGGCCAGAGGGCAGAACGTTACTGATCCTGAGCTGCACCTTACAGCAGGCCAGAGAGCAGATTATTACTGATCCTGAGCTCCACCTTACAGCAGGCCAGAGGGCAGAACGTTACTGATCCTGAGCTCCACCTTACAGCAGGCCAGAGAGCAGAACATTACTGATCCTGAGCTCCACCTTACAGCAGGCCAGAGAGCAGAACATTACGGATCCTGAGCTGCACCTTACAGCAGGCCAGAGGGCAGAACGTTACTGATCCTGAGCTCCACCTTACAGCAGGCCAGAGGGCAGAACGTTACTGATCCTGAGCTGCACCTTACAGCAGGCCAGAACGTTACTGATCCTGAGCTGCACCTTACAGCAGGCCAGAGAGCAGAATGTTACTGATCCTGAGCTGCACCTTATAGCAGGCCAGAGAGCAGAACGCTACTGATCCTGAGCTGCACCTTACAGCAGGCCAGAGAGCAGAACATTACTGATCCTGAGCTGCACCTTACAGCAGGCCAGAGAGCAGAACGTTACTGATCCTGAGCTGCACCTTACAGCAGGCCAGAGGGCAGAACGTTACTGATCCTGAGCTGCACCTTACAGCAGGCCAGAGGGCAGAACGTTACTGATCCTGAGCTCCACCTTACAGCAGGCCAGAACATTACTGATCCTGAGCTGCACCTTACAGCAGGCCAGAGAGCAGAACGTTACTGATCCTGAGCTGCACCTTACAGCAGGCCAGAGGGCAGAACGTTACTGATCCTGAGCTGCACCTTACAGCAGGCCAGAGAGCAGAACGTTACTGATCCTGAGCTGCACATTACAGCAGGCCAGAGGGCAGAACGTTACTGATCCTGAGCTGCACCTTACAGCAGGCCAGAGAGCAGAACGTTACTGATCCTGAGCTGCACCTTACAGCAGGCCAGAGAGCAGAACGTTACTGATCCTGAGCTGCACCTTACAGCAGGCCAGAGGGCAGAACGTTACTGATCCTGAGCTGCACCTTACAGCAGGCCAGAGAGCAGAACGTTACTGATCCTGAGCTGCACCTTACAGCAGGCCAGAACGTTACTGATCCTGAGCTGCACCTTACAGCAGGCCAGAGGGCAGAAAGTTACTGATCCTGAGCTGCACCTTACAGCAGGCCAGAGAGCAGAACGTTACTGATCCTGAGCTGCACCTTACAGCAGGCCAGAGGGCAGAACGCTACTGATCCTGAGCTGCACCTTACAGCAGGCCAGAGAGCAGAACGCTACTGATCCTGAGCTGCACCTTACAGCAGGCCAGAGGGCAGAACGTTACTGATCCTGAGCTGCACCTTACAGCAGGCCAGAATGTTACTGATCCTGAGCTGCACCTTACAGCAGGCCAGAGGGCAGAACGTTACTGATCCTGAGCTGCACCTTACAGCAGGCCAGAGAGCAGAACATTACTGATCCTGAGCTGCACCTTACAGCAGGCCAGAGAGCAGAACATTACTGATCCTGAGCTGCTCCTTACAGCAGGCCAGAGAGCAGAACGTTACTGATCCTGAGCTGCACCTTACAGCAGGCCAGAGGGCAGACAGTTACTGATCCTGAGCTGCACCTTACAGCAGGCCAGAACGTTACTGATCCTGAGCTGCACCTTACAGCAGGCCAGAGGGCAGAACGTTACTGATCCTGAGCTGCACCTTACAGCAGGCCAGAGAGCAGAACGTTACTGATCCTGAGCTGCACCTTACAGCAGGCCAGAACGTTACTGATCCTGAGCTGCACCTTACAGCAGGCCAGAGAGCAGAACGTTAATGATCCTGAGCTGCACCTTACAGCAGGCCAGAGAGCAGAACATTACTGATCCTGAGCTGCACCTTACAGCAGGCCAGAGAGCAGAACGTTACTGATCCTGAGCTGCACATTACAGCAGGCCAGAGGGCAGAACGTTACTGATCCTGAGCTGCACCTTACAGCAGGCCAGAGAGCAGAACGTTACTGATCCTGAGCTGCACCTTACAGCAGGCCAGAGGGCAGAAAGTTACTGATCCTGAGCTGCACCTTACAGCAGGCCAGAGAGCAGAACGTTACTGATCCTGAGCTGCACCTTACAGCAGGCCAGAGGGCAGAACATTACTGATCCTGAGCTGCACCTTACAGCAGGCCAGAGAGCAGAACGCTACTGATCCTGAGCTGCACCTTACAGCAGGCCAGAGGGCAGAACGTTACTGATCCTGAGCTGCACCTTACAGCAGGCCAGAATGTTACTGATCCTGAGCTGCACCTTACAGCAGGCCAGAGGGCAGAACGTTACTGATCCTGAGCTGCACCTTACAGCAGGCTAGAACGTTATTGATCCTGAGCTGCACCTTACAGCAGGCCAGAGAGCAGAATGTTACTGATCCTGAGCTGCACCTTACAGCAGGCCAGAGAGCAGAATGTTACTGATCCTGAGCTGCACATTACAGCAGGCCAGAGGGCAGAACATTACTGATCCTGAGCTGCACCTTACAGCAGGCCAGAGAGCAGAACGTTACTGATCCTGAGCTACACCTTACAGCAGGCCAGAGAGCAGAACGTTACTGATCCTGAGCTGCACCTTACAGCAGGCCAGAGGGCAGAACATTACTGATCCTGAGCTGCACCTTACAGCAGGCCAGAGAGCAGAACGCTACTGATCCTGAGCTGCACCTTATAGCAGGCCAGAGAGCAGAACGTTACTGATCCTGAGCTGCACCTTACAGCAGGCCAGAGAGCAGAACGTTACTGATCCTGAGCTGCACCTTACAGCAGGCCAGAGGGCAGAACGTTATTGATCCTGAGCTGCACCTTACAGCAGGCCAGAGAGCAGAACATTACTGATCCTGAGCTGCACCTTACAGCAGGCCAGAGGGCAGAACATTACTGATCCTGAGCTGCACCTTACAGCAGGCCAGAGGGCAGAACGTTACTGATCCTGAGCTGCACCTTACAGCAGGCCAGAGAGCAGAACGCTACTGATCCTGAGCTGCACCTTACAGCAGGCCAGAACGTTACTGATCCTGAGCTGCACCTTACAGCAGGCCAGAGGGCAGAACGCTACTGATCCTGAGCTGCACCTTACAGCAGGCCAGAGGGCAGAACGTTACTGATCCTGAGCTGCACCTTACAGCAGGCCAGAGGGCAGAACGCTACTGATCCTGAGCTGCACCTTACAGCAGGCCAGAGGGCAGAACGCTACTGATCCTGAGCTGCACCTTACAGCAGGCCAGAGAGCAGAACGTTACTGATCCTGAGCTGCACCTTACAGCAGGCCAGAGGCCAGAACGCTACTGATCCTGAGCTGCACCTTACAGCAGGCCAGAGGGCAGAACGTTACTGATCCTGAGCTGCACCTTACAGCAGGGCAGAGGGCAGAACGTTACTGATCCTGAGCTGCACCTTACAGCAGGCCAGAACGTTACTGATCCTGAGCTGCACCTTACAGCAGGCCAGAGAGCAGAACGTTACTGATCCTGAGCTGCACCTTACAGCAGGCCAGAGGGCAGAACATTACTGATCCTGAGCTGCACCTTACAGCAGGCCAGAGGGCAGAACGTTACTGATCCTGAGCTGCACCTTACAGCAGGCCAGAGGGCAGAACGTTACTGATCCTGAGCTGCACCTTACAGCAGGCCAGAGAGCAGAATATTACTGATCCTGAGCTGCACCTTACAGCAGGCCAGAGAGCAGAACGTTACTGATCCTGAGCTGCACCTTACAGCAGGCCAGAACGTTACTGATTCTGAGCTGCACCTTACAGCAGGCCAGAGATCAGAACGTTACTGATTCTGAGCTGCACCTTACAGCAGGCCAGAGGGCAGAACGTTACTGATCCTGAGCTGCACCTTACAGCAGGCCAGAGGGCAGAACGTTACTGATCCTGAGCTGCACCTTACAGCAGGCCAGAGGGCAGAACGTTACTGATCCTGAGCTGCACCTTACAGCAGGCCAGAGGGCAGAACGTTACTGATCCTGAGCTGCACCTTACAGCAGGCCAGAGAGCAGAACGTTACTGATCCTGAGCTGCACCTTACAGCAGGCCAGAGAGCAGAACGTTACTGATCCTGAGCTGCACCTTACAGCAGGCCAGAGAGCAGAACGTTACTGATCCTGAGCTGCACCTTACAGCAGGCCAGAGGGCAGAACGTTACTGATCCTGAGCTGCACCTTACAGCAGGCCAGAGAGCAGAACGTTACTGATCCTAAGCTGCACCTTACAGCAGGCCAGAACGTTACTGATCCTGAGCTGCACCTTACAGCAGGCCAGAGAGCAGAACGCTACTGATCCTGAGCTGCACCTTACAGCAGGCCAGAGAGCAGAACGTTACTGATCCTGAGCTGCACCTTACAGCAGGCCAGAACGTTACTGATCCTGAGCTGCACCTTACAGCAGGCCAGAGAGCAGAACGCTACTGATCCTGAGCTGCACCTTACAGCAGGCCAGAGAGCAGAACGTTACTGATCCTGAGCTGCACCTTACAGCAGGCCAGAACGTTACTGATCCTGAGCTGCACCTTACAGCAGGCCAGAACGTTACTGATCCTGAGCTGCACCTTACAGCAGGCCAGAACGTTACTGATCCTGAGCTGCACCATACAGCAGGCCAGAGGGCAGAACGTTACTGATCCTGAGCTGCACCTGTTCTAGGAACACCTTCACCCCCTCTTGATTAAGGAGAGAATAAAGAATATTGTTTATTACTGTGATCTGCAGGATATATATTTATTTATGGCAAATCAATGTGACAGGTAAAGTGCTGCTGTCACCATGCAGAGGGATATAAAACACTACGGAGCGGTTCTCCTGGCTACAGAAGGTCACACAGAGCTGCACCATGACAGTGTTGCATTGATTTATTTCCAGCCATGTTTTCAGCACTTGTGTAGAAAACAAACTGGCAACCTTGAAACACTCCTCCTGCTACAATTACACGAAGCTCTGAACTGCGGTCACTTTATTGCTTTGTAATCCCAGGTGGTCCATGTTCTTTACCATCAACAGCAAAGTCCTGTAACAAGCTACGATAATAGGGATACTAAGGCACGAGCTGAATGCTATAAAAACTTGTATTACTCTGACCACGTGCATTAAACCCCTTTATCAAACCTCATTACTACCCCTACTGGCCTGACCTGCAGGAATTAGCAGATTTTGTCACTGAGCACAGAATTGTATTAGTACGGAATACAGAGCAATATCTGATTACTGTAGGACACAGCGCCAGAAGTCACTGCCGACAGGGTGCAGCAATGCATAGAGCACGGCTGTGACTGAGCATGTGACACGCTGCTCTAGCACAGCTAACTAAGTGCAGTACACAGCTAATACATACGGACCATGAATACATCTGTATAAAAGAATAAAGCTAAACGGTATGGGAGCTGAGGTGGGTGACTTTATTACTTACACCCACTGTGTGTATTAATTGGCTATTTAAAGGACCTACAATTGTGCTCTGAAAGTTGACATTTTTTTTTCTTTAAGATAAATTTAAAGTATTTTAAAATGGTAGTTGATGCCACCATTAATTGTATTTATTTTCCAACGGCCTAACATGTGACAATTCTGCATATTCATGTAATATTTATCTGCATATGGCGATGGTCTAACCTTACCAGAAAAACAATTTATGTTTACCAGAAAAATTACTTTCCTTCCGGATAGGGAGAGTCCACAGCTTCATTCCTTACTGTTGGGAAATACAACAACTGGCCACCAGGAGGAGGAAAAGACTCCCCAGCCAAAGGCTTAAAGGGACAGTCTAGTAAAAATTAAACATTCATGATTCAGATAGGGCAAGAAATTTTACAGCTTTCCAATTTACTTTTATCATCAAATTTGCTTTGTTCCCTTGGTGGTATTTTTGAAGCCTAAACCTAGGTAGGCTCAAACTGATTTCTAAACCGTTGACAACCACCCCTTAGCTTAAAACATTGATAGTTTTTCACAGTTAGACAGCGCTAGTTCATGTGTGACATATAGATAACACTGTGCTCATTCCCGTGGAGTTATTAAGGGGTCTGCACTGATTGGTTAAACTGCATGTCTGTCAAAAGCACTGAGATAAGGGGGCAGTCTGCAGAGGCTTAGATACAAGGTAATCACAGAGGTAAAACATATATTAATATAGCTGTGTTGGTTGTGCAAAACTGGTGAATGGGTAATAAAGGGATTATCTATCTTTTTAAACAATAATAATTCTGGAGTAGACTGTCCCTTTAAATATCCCTCCCCCTTCCTCACTACCCCAGTCATTCTGCAGAGGGAACAAGGAAAAGTAGGAGAAACATTAGGGTATAAATGGTGTCAGAAGAATAAAATAAATACTAGGGGACAGCCCTAAGACAAAAAAAATAAAAATAAAATAAAAAATGGACGGGGGCTGTGGACTCTCCCTATACGTAAGGAAAGGAATTTATATGGCAAGCATAAATTAGGTTTCATTCCTAAGTCCACAGCTTCATTCCTTACTGTTGGGAAAAACTATACTCGCGCTCCAGAGGACACCGATTCTGAGGGCACCACAGCCTGCAAATCTTTTCTCCCGAAAGCTGCTTCACCCGAAGCAAAAACATCAAACTTGTAAAATGTTAAAGTATGTAAGGAGGACCAGGTCGCCTTACAAATCTGATCCATTGAGGCCTCGTTCTTAACGGCCCAAGAGGAAGCCACTGCTCTAGTGGAATGAGCCATTATCCTCTCAGGAGGACGATGTCCCGCTGTCTTGTAAGCTAAGCGGATGACACTCAACCAATAAGATAGAGAAGTCGAAGTAGCCTTCTGCTCCTTACGCTTCCCCGAATAGATAACAAAGAGAAAGATTGTCTAAACTCCTTAGTAGCCTGAGGATAGAACTTCAAGGTGCGAACCACATCCAAATTGTGAAGTAAGCGTTCCTTCGATGAAGTAGGATTAGGACACAAGGAAGGAACCACAATCTCCTGATCGATGTTGGGATCTTACACAACCTTAGGAAGAAAACCTAATTTAGTAAGTAAAAACAAAATGTATGCTTACCTGAAATTTCTTTCTTTGACACGGTGAGTCCACGGGATCATCAATTACTGTTGGGAACATCATTCCTGGCCAGCAGGAGGAGGCCAAGAGCACCATAGCAAAGCTAATAAGTACCACTTCCCTTCCCACAAACCCCAGTCATTTGACCGAAGGAAAAGGAGAGAAAGGAAGAAACACAAGGTGCAGAGGTGTCTGAAGTTGTTATAAACAAAAACTGTCTGGATAAACAGGGAGGGATGAGGACTCACCGTGTGAAGAAATAAATTTATCAGTTAAGCATACATTTTGTTTTTTCTTATGACACGGTGAGTCCACAGGATCATCAATTACTGTTGGGAATAAATACCCAAGCTAGAGGACACAGATGATTAGGGAGGGACAAGACAGGTAACCTAAACAGAAGGCACCACTGCTTGAAGAACCTTTCTCCCAAAGGAAGCCTCAGCCGAGGAAACATTATCAAATCTATAGAATTTTGAAAAAGTATACAAAGACCAAGTCACAGCTTTACAGATCTGTTCTACAGAGGCCTCATTCTTGAAGGCCTACGAAGAAGACACTGACCTGGTGTAATGAGCTGTAATTCTCTCAGGAGGTTGCTGTCCAGCAGTCTCATATGCCAAGCGAATAATACTTCTCAACCAGAGAAAGAGAAGTAGCAGTAGCTTTCTGACCCTTACGTTTCCCAGAAAAGCAAACAAAGCAGAAGATTGATGGAAATATTTTCGTAGCCTGCAAATAGAACTTAAGAGCACGCACGTCGTCTAAGTTGTGTAATAAATGTTCTTTGTGAGAAGGAGGATTAGGACAGAGAGAAGCAACAATGATTTCCAGGTTAATATTCCTGTGCAAAACAACCTTAGGAAGAAAACCAAACTTGGTACGGAAAACTGCCTTATCTGCATGAAAAATGAGATAAGGAAGATCACACTGCAAGGCAGAGTTCAGAAACTCTCCGAGCAGAAGAAATAGCAGTAAGAAACAAAACCTTCCAAGATAATAATTTAATATTTATGGAGTGCATGGGCTCAAACAGAGCCTGTTGTAAGACTAAGAACAAGATTGAGACTCCAAGGTGGAGCAACTGATTTAAACACAGGCCTGATCCTGATCAGGGCCTGACAAAAAGGATTGTACATCTGGCATGTCCGCCAGACGCTTATGAAGCAGAATGGAAAGAGCAGAGATCTGACCCTTGAGGATACTGACAGATAATCCCTTCTCAAGGCCTTCCTGGAGAAAAGATAAAATCCTAGGGATCCTGACCTTACTCCTAGAATATCCCTTAGACTCACACCAATAAAGATATTTACGCCATATCTTATGGTAAATTCTTCTAGTAACAGGCTTACGAGCCTGAACCATGGTCTCAATAACCGACTCAGAAAAACCACACTTGGCCAAAATCAAGCGTTTAATCTCCAAGCAGTCAGCTTCAGAGAAACGAGATTCAGATGAAGGAAGGGCCCTTGAAGTAGAAGGTCCTTCCTGACAGGAAGTCTACACGGAGGTATTGACAACATCTCTACTAGATCTGCATACCAGATCCTGCAAGGCCACGCAGGAGCTATTACAATCACTGATGCGCTCTCTTGCTTGATCCGAGCGATGACTCTCGGAAGTAGAACAAACGGAGGAAACAGATATGCCAACCTGAAGTTCCATGGAACTGCCAGGGCATTTATCAGAAAGGCTTCAGGATCTCCTGACCTCGAACCATACTTGGGGAGCTTGGTGTTCTGACGAGATGCCATCAGATGCAAATTTGGTAAACCCCCATTTGGTTGTTAACCTGGAGAACACTTCCGGATGAAGTTGCGACTCCCCGGGATGGAAAGTCTGTCTGCTCAGGAAGTCAGCTTCCCAATTGTCCACTCCTGGAATGTGGATGGCAGATAGACAACAATTGTGAGTCTCCGCCCACTGGATGATCTGAGCCACCTCCTTCATGGCTAAGGAACTCTGAGTTCTCCCTTGGAGGTTTATGTAGGCCACTGAGGTAATATTGTGCGTCTGGAATCTGATAAACTAGGCTAGGGCCAGCTGAGGCCAAGCCATCAAGGCATTGAAAATCGCTCAACTCCAGAATGTTTTTGGGGAGAGCAGATTCCTCCTGAGACCAAAGTCCCTGCTCCTTCAATGAGTCAAAGACTGCACCCCAACCTAACAGACTGGCATCCATGGTCATGATTACCCAAGATGGTCTCTGAAAACACGTCCCCTGGGACAGATGTTCTTGTGACAGCCACCACGGTAGAGAGTACTTTGTCGACTAATCCAGAACTATTCTCTGGGATAATCATGTATAAACAATTCTGTATAATCCCCATTCCACTGAGCGAGCATGCATAGCTGTAGAGGTCTCAGATGCAACAGAGCAAACAGAACTACAGTAGGGCAAAAAAGTATTTGGTCAGCCACCAATTGTGCAAGTTATCCCACTTAAGAAGATGAGAGAGGCCTGTAATTTTCATCATAGTTATACCTCAACTATGAGAGACAAAATGTGGAAACAAATTCAGACAATCACATTGTCTGATTTGGAAAGAATTTATTTGCATATTATGGTGGAAAATAAGTATTTGGTCACCTACAAACAAGCAAGATTTCTGGCTCTCACAGACCTGTATTTTCTTCTTTAAGAGGCTCCTCTGTCCTCCACTCATTACCTGTATTAATAGCACCTGTTTGAACTTTTTATCAGTATAAAAGACACCTGTCCACAACCTCAAACAGTCACACTCCAAACTCCACTATGGTGAAGACCAAAGAGCTGTCGAAGGACACCAGAAACAAAATTGTAGATCTGCAACAGCCTGGGAAGACTGAATCTGCAATAGGCAAGCAGCTTGGTGTGAATAAATCAACTGTGGGAGCAATAATTAGAAAATGGAAGACATACAAGACCACTGAAAGTCTCCCTCGATCTGGGGCTCCACGCAAGATCTCACCCCGTGTGGTCAAAATGATCACAAGAACGGTGAGCAAACATCCCAGAACCACACGGGGGGACCTAGTGAATGACCTGCAGAGAGCTGGGACCAACGTAACAAAGGCTACCATCAGTAACACAATACGCCGCCAGGGACTCAGATTCTGCAGTGTCAGACATGTCCCCCTGCTTAAGCCAGTACATGTCCGGGCCCGTCTGAAGTATGCTAGAGAGCATTTGGATGATCTAGAAGCGGATTGTGAGAATGTCATATGGTCAGATGAAACCAAAGTAGAACTGTTTGGTAGAAACACAACTCGTCGTGTTTGGAGGAGAGAGAATGCTGAGTTGCAACCAAAGAACACCATACCTACTGTGAAGCATGGGGGTGACAACATCATGCTTTGGGGCTGTTTCTCTGCAAAGGGAACAGGACGACTGATCCATGTACATGAAAGGATGAATGGGGCCATGTATCGTGAGATTTTGAGTGCAAATCTCCTTCCATCAGCAAGGGCATTGAAGATGAAACGTGGCTGGGTCTTTCAGCATGACAATGATCCCAAACATACTGCCCGGGCAACAAAGGAGTGACTTCGTAAGAAGCATTTCAAAGTATTGAGATGAACTTTTGATATTGACCAAATACTTATTTTCCATCATAATTTGCAAATAAATTCTTTCCAAATCAGACAATGTTATTGTCTGGATTTGTTTCCACATTTTGTCTCTCATAGTTGAGGTATACCTATGATGAAAATTACAGGCCTCTCATCTTCTTAAGTGGGAGAACTTGCATAATTGGTGGCTGACTAAATACTTTTTTGCTCCACTGTATGTCCATGGAAGCCACCATCAACCAGATAACATGCATTGGGCTACTGATGGCCAATCCGCCGACTGTAGAGACGGGCAAGCGGACAGAATCCGGTCTCTTCTGACCTTCTTCAGAAATACCTTCATTATTAGAGAATCTATAATGGTTCCCAGGAAGATCACCCTTGTAGCTAGAACAAGAGAGGTTTTCGCTAGATTGACCTTCCAACCATGGGAACGAAGAAACACCAACAAGGTTTGAGTATGAGATTCTGCCAGCTGCAGAGATGGCGTCTGAACCAGAATGTCGTCCAGATAAGACGCCACTGCAAAACCACCAATAGATCTCCCAGGACCTTTGAAAAGACTCTGGGTGCTGTGGCAAGGCCGAAAGGGAGGGGTACAAATTGGTAGTGTTTGTCTAGATATGCAAACCTCAGATATTTGTGATGGTCCCTGTGAATAGGAACTATCACTCCTGAGAGAGAAAGGTCCTGAACGCATTTCAAGAACGCCTCTCTTTTTGTCTGGTCTACAGATATTCTTGAGAAGTGGAACCTGCCTCTGAGGAAAAATTTTGAACTTGTACACCTTGGAAACTATGTCCACTGCCCACGGGTTCGGAACATCTCTTTTCCAAGCTCGCTTAAACAGATAGTCTGCCCCCCACCTGATCCGGTCCCGGATCGGGGGCAACCCCTTCATGCTGACTTGGAGTCAGTGGCGGGTTTCTTGGATTGCTTCCCCTTGTTCCAAGACTGACTAGGCTTCCAAGAAGGATTGGGCTGTTCCTGTTTGGAAGAGGCCTGTGAAGATTTACCTCTGAAGTTATGAAAGGAACGAAAATTAGCCTGGCGTCCTTTCATCTTGCTCTTCTTGTCTTGAGGCAGAAAACCTTTACCGCCTGTGATATCAGAAATTATTTCAGTTAAGGCTGGACCGAACAATGTCTTACCCTTGTAAGGAATTGCCAAAAGTTTGGATTTGGAAGAAACATCCGCAGACCAAGACTTAAGCCATAACGCTCTATGCGCTAGGATTGCAAACTCGGAAATCTTGGCCCCCAACTTAATGACTTGTAAGGAAGTATCTGTGATAAAGGAGTTAGCTAATTTAAGAGTCTTTACCCCCTATTTATCAAAGGTGTTGCGGACCTGATCCGACAGTGCGGATCAGGTCCGCAACACCTCGCTAAATGCGGAGAGCAATACGCCCTCCGCATTTAACATTGCACCAGCAGCTCACAAGAGCTGCTGGTGCAACGCCACCCCCTGCTGACTCGCGGCCAATCGGCAGGGGGGTGTCAATCAACCCGATCGTACTCGATCGGGTTGATTTCCGGCGATTTCTGTCCGCCTGCTCAGAGCAGGCGGACAGAGTTATGGAGCAGCGGTCTTTAGACCGCTGCTTCATAACTAGTGTTTCTAGCGAGTCTGAAGACTCGCCAGAAAACATAATTTATGTAAGAACTTACCTGATAAATTCATTTCTTTCATATTAGCAAGAGTCCATGAGCTAGTGACGTATGGGATATACATTCCTACCAGGAGGGGCAAAGTTTCCCAAACCTCAAAATGCCTATAAATACACCCCTCACCACACCCACAATTCAGTTTAACGAATAGCCAAGAAGTGGGGTGATAAAAAAGTGCGAAAGCATATAAAATAAGGAATTGGAATTATTGTGCTTTATACAAAATCAAAACCACCACAAAAAAAGGGCGGGCCTCATGGACTCTTGCTAATATGAAAGAAATGAATTTATCAGGTAAGTTCTTACATAAATTATGTTTTCTTTCATGTAATTAGCAAGAGTCCATGAGCTAGTGACGTATGGGATAATGACTACCCAAGATGTGGATCTTTCCACACAAGAGTCACTAGAGAGGGAGGGATAAATAAAGACAGCCAATTCCTGCTGAAAATAATCCACACCCAAAATAAAGTTTAACGAAAAACATAAGCAGAAGATTCAAACTGAAACCGCTGCCTGAAGTACTTTTCTACCAAAAACTGCTTCAGAAGAAGAAAATACATCAAAATGGTAGAATTTAGTAAAAGTATGCAAAGAGGACCAAGTTGCTGCTTTGCAAATCTGGTCAACCGAAGCTTCATTCCTAAACGCCCAGGAAGTAGAAACTGGCCTAGTAGAATGAGCTGTAATTCTCTGAGGCGGAGTTTTACCCGACTCAACATAGGCAAGATGAATTAAAGATTTCAACCAAGATGCCAAAGAAATGGCAGAAGCTTTCTGGCCTTTTCTAGAACCGGAAAAGATAACAAATAGACTAGAAGTCTTACGGAAAGATTTCGTAGCTTCAACATAATATTTCAAAGCTCTAACAACATCCA
Source organism: Bombina bombina (assembly GCF_027579735.1). Taxonomy (NCBI): domain Eukaryota; kingdom Metazoa; phylum Chordata; class Amphibia; order Anura; family Bombinatoridae; genus Bombina; species Bombina bombina. The sequence goes on along the minus strand of NC_069504.1, from coordinate 19,540,350 downwards.
AAGAATGCAACGATTTCTCCTTAGAATTCTTAGGATTAGGACATAATGAAGGAACCACAATTTCTCTACTAATGTTGTTGGAATTCACAACTTTAGGTAAAAATTCAAAAGAAGTTCGCAACACCGCCTTATCCTGATGAAAAATCAGAAAAGGAGACTCACAAGAAAGAGCAGATAATTCAGAAACTCTTCTGGCAGAAGAGATGGCCAAAAGGAACAAAACTTTCCAAGAAAGTAATTTAATGTCCAATGAATGCATAGGTTCAAACGGAGGAGCTTGAAGAGCTCCCAGGACCAAATTCAAACTCCAAGGAGGAGAAATTGACTTAATGACAGGTTTTATACGAACCAAAGCTTGTACAAAACAATGAATATCAGGAAGAATAGCAATCTTTCTGTGAAAAAGAACAGAAAGAGCAGAGATTTGTCCTTTCAAAGAACTTGCGGACAAACCCTTATCTAAACCATCCTGAAGAAACTGTAAAATTCTCGGTATTCTAAAAGAATGCCAGGAAAAATGATGAGAAAGACACCAAGAAATATAAGTCTTCCAGACTCTATAATATATCTCTCGAGATACAGATTTACGAGCCTGTAACATAGTATTAATCACAGAGTCAGAGAAACCTCTTTGACCAAGAATCAAGCGTTCAATCTCCATACCTTTAAATTTAAGGATTTCAGATCCTGATGGAAAAAAGGACCTTGTGACAGAAGGTCTGGTCTTAACGGAAGAGTCCACGGTTGGCAAGAGGCCATCCGGACAAGATCCGCATACCAAAACCTGTGAGGCCATGCCGGAGCTACCAGCAGAACAAACGAGCATTCCTTCAGAATCTTGGAGATTACTCTTGGAAGAAGAACTAGAGGCGGAAAGATATAGGCAGGATGATACTTCCAAGGAAGTGATAATGCATCCACTGCCTCCGCCTGAGGATCCCGGGATCTGGACAGATACCTGGGAAGTTTCTTGTTTAGATGCGACGCCATCAGATCTATTTCTGGAAGTTCCCACATTTGAACAATCTGAAGAAATACCTCTGGGTGAAGAGACCATTCGCCCGGATGCAACGTTTGGCGACTGAGATAATCCGCTTTCCAATTGTCTATACCTGGGATATGAACCGCAGAGATTAGACAGGAGCTGGATTCCGCCCAAACCAAAATTCGAGATACTTCTTTCATAGCCAGAGGACTGTGAGTCCCTCCTTGATGATTGATGTATGCCACAGTTGTGACATTGTCTGTCTGAAAACAAATGAACGATTCTCTCTTCAGAAGAGGCCAAAACTGAAGAGCTCTGAAAATTGCACGGAGTTCCAAAATATTGATCGGTAATCTCACCTCCTGAGATTCCCAAACTCCTTGTGCCGTCAGAGATCCCCACACAGCTCCCCAACCTGTGAGACTTGCATCTGTTGAAATTACAGTCCAGGTCGGAAGCACAAAAGAAGCCCCCTGAATTAAACGATGGTGATCTGTCCACCATGTTAGAGAGTGTCGAACAATCGGTTTTAAAGATATTGAGATATCTTCGTGTAATCCTTGCACCATTGCTTCAGCATACAGAGCTGAAGAGGTCGCATGTGAAAACGAGCAAAGGGGATCGCGTCCGATGCAGCAGTCATAAGACCTAGAATTTCCATGCATAAGGCTACCGAAGGGAATGATTGTGACTGAAGGTTTCGACAAGCTGCAATCAATTTTAGACGTCTCTTGTCTGTTAAAGACAGAGTCATGGACACTGAATCCATCTGGAAACCCAGAAAGGTTACCCTTGTCTGAGGAATCAAAGAACTTTTTGGTAAATTGATCCTCCAACCATGATCTTGAAGAAACAACACAAGTCGATTCGTATGAGATTCTGCTAAATGTAAAGACTGAGCAAGTACCAAGATATCGTCCAAATAAGGAAATACCACAATACCCTGTTCTCTGATTACAGACAGAAGGGCACCGAGAACCTTTGTAAAAATTCTTGGAGCTGTAGCTAGGCCAAACGGCAGAGCCACAAACTGGTAATGCTTGTCCAGAAACGAGAATCTCAGGAACTGATAATGATCTGGATGAATCGGAATATGCAGATATGCATCCTGTAAATCTATTGTGGACATATAATTCCCTTGCTGAACAAAAGGTAAGATAGTCCTTAAAGTTACCATCTTGAACGTTGGTATCCTTACATAACGATTCAATATTTTTAGATCCAGAACTGGTCTGAAAGAATTCTCCTTCTTTGGTACAATGAAGAGATTTGAATAAAACCCCATCCCCTGTTCCGGAACTGGAACTGGCATAATTACTTCAGTCAACTCTAGATCTGAAACACATTTCAGAAATGCTTGAGCTTTTACTGGATTTACTGGGACACGGGAAAGAAAAAATCTCTTTGCAGGAGGTCTCATCTTGAAACCAATTCTGTACCCTTCTGAAACAATGCTCTGAATCCAAAGATTGTGAACAGAATTGATCCAAATTTCCTTGAAAAAACGTAACCTGCCCCCTACCAGCTGAGCTGGAATGAGGGCCGCACCTTCATGTGGACTTAGAAGCAGGCTTTGCCTTTCTAGCTGGCTTGGATTTATTCCAGACTGGAGATGGTTTCCAAACTGAAACTGCTCCTGAGGATGAAGGATTAGGCTTTTGTTCTTTGTTGAAACGAAAGGAACGAAAACGATTATTAGCCCTGTTTTTACCTTTAGATTTTTTATCCTGTGGTAAAAAAGTTCCTTTCCCACCAGTAACAGTTGAAATAATGGAATCCAACTGAGAACCAAATAATTTGTTACCCTGGAAAGAAATGGAAAGTAAAGTTGATTTAGAAGCCATATCAGCATTCCAAGTTTTAAGCCATAAAGCTCTTCTAGCTAAAATAGCTAGAGACATAAACCTGACGTCAACTCTGATAATATCAAAAATGGCATCACAGATAAAATTATTAGCATGCTGAAGAAGAAGAATAATATCATGAGAATCACGATGTGTTACTTGTTGCGCTAAAGTTTCCAACCAAAAAGTTGAAGCTGCAGCAACATCAGCCAAAGATATAGCAGGTCTAAGAAGATTACCTGAACACAGATAAGCTTTTCTTAGAAAGGATTCAATTTTCCTATCTAGAGGATCCTTAAACGAAGTACCATCTGACGTAGGAATAGTAGTACGTTTAGCAAGGGTAGAAATAGCCCCATCAACTTTAGGGATCTTGTCCCAAAATTCTAATCTGTCAGACGGCAAAGGATATAATTGCTTAAAACGTTTAGAAGGAGTAAATTAATTACCCAAATTATCCCATTCTTTGGAAATTACTGCAGAAATAGCATTAGGAACAGGAAAAACTTCTGGAATAACCACAGGAGCTTTAAATACCTTATCTAAACGTTTAGAATTAGTATCAAGAGGACCAGAATCCTCTATTTCTAAAGCAATTAGTACTTCTTTAAGTAAAGAACGAATAAATTCCATTTTAAATAAATATGAAGATTTATCAGCATCAACCTCTGAGACAGAATCCTCTGAACCAGAGGAATCATCAGAATCAGAATGATGATGTTCATTTAAAAATTCATCTGTAGGGAGAGAAGTTTTAAAAGATTTTTTACGTTTACTAGAAGGAGAAATAACAGACATAGCCTTCTTTATGGATTCAGAAACAAAATCTCTTATATTATCAGGAACATTCTGCACCTTAGATGTTGAAGGAACTGCAACAGGCAATGGTACTTTACTAAAGGAAATATTATCTGCTTTAACAAGTTTGTCATGACAATCAATACAAACAACAGCTGGAGGAATAGCTACCAAAAGTTTACAGCAGATACACTTAGCTTTGGTAGATTCAGCACTAGACAGCGATTTTCCTGTAGTATCTTCTGACTCAGATGCAACGCGAGACATCTTGCAATATGTAAGAGAAAAAACAACATATATATAAAGCAAAATTTATCAAATTCCTTAAATGACAGTTTCAGGAATGGGAAAAAATGCCAAAGAACAAGCTTCTAGCAACCAGAAGCAATAAAAAATGAGACTTAAATAATGTGGAGACAAAAGCGACGCCCATATTTTTTCGCGCCAAATAAGACGCCCACATTATTTGGCGCCTAAATGCTTTTGGCGCCAAAAATGACGCCACATCCGGAACGCCGACATTTTTGGCGCAAAATAACGTAAAAAAATGACGCAACTTCCGGCGACACGTATGACGCCGGAAACGGAAATAGATTTTTTGCGCCAAAAAAGTCCGCGCCAAGAATGACGCAATAAAATGAAGCATTTTCAGCCCCCGCGAGCCTAACAGCCCACAGGGAAGAGTCAAATTTTTTGAAGGTAAGAAAAACAGAATTTATGTTTACCTGATAAATTACTTTCTCCAACGGTGTGTCCGGTCCACGGCGTCATCCTTACTTGTGGGATATTCTCTTCCCCAACAGGAAATGGCAAAGAGCCCAGCAAAGCTGGTCACATGATCCCTCCTAGGCTCCGCCTACCCCAGTCATTCGACCGACGTTAAGGAGGAATATTTGCATAGGAGAAACCATATGATACCGTGGTGACTGTAGTTAAAGAAAATAAATCATCAGACCTGATTAAAAAACCAGGGCGGACCGTGGACCGGACACACCGTTGGAGAAAGTAATTTATCAGGTAAACATAAATTCTGTTTTCTCCAACATAGGTGTGTCCGGTCCACGGCGTCATCCTTACTTGTGGGAACCAATACCAAAGCTTTAGGACACGGATGAAGGGAGGGAGCAAATCAGGTCACCTAAATGGAAGGCACCACGGCTTGCAAAACCTTTCTCCCAAAAAATAGCCTCAGAAGAAGCAAAAGTATCAAACTTGTAAAATTTGGTAAAAGTGTGCAGTGAAGACCAAGTCGCTGCCCTACATATCTGATCAACAGAAGCCTCGTTCTTGAAGGCCCATGTGGAAGCCACAGCCCTAGTGGAATGAGCTGTGATTCTTTCAGGAGGCTGCCGTCCGGCAGTCTCGTAAGCCAATCTGATGATGCTTTTAATCCAAAAAGAGAGAGAGGTAGAAGTTGCTTTTTGACCTCTCCTGTTACCAGAATAAACAACAAACAAGGAAGATGTTTGTCTAAAATCCTTTGTAGCATCTAAATAGAATTTTAGAGCGCGAACAACATCCAAATTGTGCAACAAACGTTCCTTCTTCGAAACTGGTTTCGGACCCAAAGAAGGCACGACTATCTCCTGGTTAATGTTTTTGTTAGAAACAACTTTTGGAAGAAAACCAGGTTTAGTACGTAAAACCACCTTATCTGCATGGAACACCAGATAAGGAGGAGAACACTGCAGAGCAGATAATTCTGAAACTCTTCTAGCGGAAGAAATTGCAGCCAAAAACAAAACTTTCCAAGATAATAACTTAATATCAACGGAATGTAAGGGTTCAAACGGAACCCCCTGAAGAACTGAAAGAACTAAGTTGAGACTCCAAGGAGGAGTCAAAGGTTTGTAAACAGGCTTGATTCTAACCAGAGCCTGAACAAAGGCTTGAACATCTGGCACAGCTGCCAGCTCTTTGTGAAGTAACACAGACAAGGCAGAAATCTGTCCCTTCAAGGAACTTGCAGATAATCCTTTCTCCAATCCTTCTTGAAGAAAGGATAGAATCCTAGGAATCTTTACCTTGTCCCAAGGGAATCCTTTAGATTCACACCAACAGATATATTTTTTCCATATTTTGTGGTAAATTTTTCTAGTTACAGGCTTTCTGGCCTGAACAAGAGTATCAATAACAGAATCTGAGAACCCTCGCTTTGATAAGATCAAGCGTTCAATCTCCAAGCAGTCAGCTGGAGTAGGACCAGATTCGGATGTTCGAACGGACCTTGAACAAGAAGGTCTCGTCTCAAAGGTAGCTTCCATGGTGAAGCCGATGACATATTCACCAGATCTGCCTACCAAGTCCTGCGTGGTTACGCAGGAGCTATCAAGATCACCTACGCCCTCTCCTGATTGATCCTGGCTACCAGCCTGGGGATGAGAGGAAACGGCGGGAATACATAAGCTGGGTTGAAGGTCCAAGGTGCTACTAGTGCATCTACTAGAGTCGCCTTGGGATCCCTGGATCTGGACCCGTAGCAAGGAACCTTGAAGTTCTGACGAGAGGCCATCAGATCCATGTCTGGAATGCCCCACAGTTGAGTGATTTGGGCAAAGATTTCCGGATGGAGTTCCCACACCCCCGGATGCAATGTCTGACGAATCAGAAAATCCGCTTCCCAAGTTTCCACTCCTGGGAAGTGGATTGCAGACAGGTGGCAGGAGCGAGTCTCCGCCCATTGAATGATTTTGGTCACTTCTTCCATCGCCAGGGAACTCCTTGTTCCCCCCTGATGGTTGATGTACGCAACAGTCGTCATGTTGTCTGATTGAAACCGTATGAACTTGGCCCTCGCTAGCTGAGGCCAAGCCTTGAGAGCATTGAATATCGCTCTCAGTTCCAGAATATTTATCGGTAGAAGAGATTCTTCCCGAGACCAAAGACCCTGAGCTTTCAGGGATCCCCAGACCGCGCCCCAGCCCATCAGACTGGCGTCGGTCGTGACAATGACCCACTCTGGTCTGCGGGAGGTCACCCCTAGCGACAGGTTGTCCAGGGACAGCCACCAACGGAGTGAGTCTCTGGTCCTCTGATTTACTTGTATCTTCGGAGACAAGTCTGTATAGTCCCCATTCCACTGACTGAGCATACACAATTGAAATGGTCTTAGATGAATGCGCGCAAAAGGAACTATGTCCATTGCCGCTACCATCAAACCTATCACTTCCATGCACTGTGCTATGGAAGGAAGAGGAACGGAAGGAAGTATCCGACAAGAGTTTAGAAGTTTTGTTTTTCTGGTCTCTGTCAGAAAAATCCTCATTTCTAAGGAGTCTATTATTGTTCCCAAGAAGGGAACTCTTGTCGACGGAGATAGAGAACTCTTTTCCACGTTCACTTACCATCCGTGAGATCTGAGAAAGGCCAGGACTATGTCCGTGTGAGCCTTTGCTTGAGGAAGGGACGACGCTTGAATCAGAATGTCGTCCAAGCAAGGTACTACAGCAATGCCCCTTGGTCTTAGCACCGCCAGAAGGGACCCTAGTACCTTTGTGAAAATCCTTGGAACAGTGGCTAATCCGAAAGGAAGCGCCACGAACTGGTAATGCTTGTCCAGGAATGCGAACCTTAGGAACCGATGATGTTCCTTGTGGACAGGAATATGTAGATACGCATCCTTTAAATCCACCGTGGTCAAGAATTGACCTTTCTGGATGGAAGGATTGTTCGAATGGTTTCCATTTTGGACGATGGAACCTTGAGAAACTTGTTTAGGATCTTGAGATCTAAGATTGGTCTGAACGTTCCCTCTTTTTTGGGAACTACGAACAGATTGGAGTAGAACCCCATTCTTTTAATGGAACAGGATGAATCACTTCCAGAAGATAACCTTGGAAGACTATTTCTAGCGCCCAAGGATCCAGAACATCTCTTGCCCAAGCCTGAGTGAAGAGAGAGAGTCTGCCCCCCACCAAATCCGGTCCCGGATCGGGGGCCCGCATCTCATGCTGTCTTGGGAGCAGTGGCAGGTTTCTTGGCCTGCTTTCCTTTGTTCCAGCCTTGCCTTGGTCTCCAGGCTGGATTGGCTTGAGAAGTATTACCCTCCTGCTTAGAGGACGTAGCACTTGGGGCTGGTCCGTTTCTGCGAAAGGGACGAAAATTAGGTTTATTTTTGGCCTTGAAAGACCTATACTGAGGAAGGGCGTGGCCCTTGCCCCCAGTGATATCAGAGATAAACTCTTTCAAGTCAGGGCCAAACAGTGTTTTCCCCTTGAAAGGAATGTCAAACAATTTGTTCTTGGAAGACGCATCCGCTGACCAAGATTTTAACCAAAGCGCTCTGCGCGCCACAATAGCAAACCCAGAATTTTTCGCCGCTAACCTAGCCAATTGCAAGGTGGCGTCTAGGGTGAAAGAATTAGCCAATTTAAGAGCACGAATTCTGTCCATAATCTCCTCATAAGAAGAAGAATTACTAATAATCGCCTTTTCTAGCTCATCGCACCAGAAACACGCGGCTGTAGTGACAGGGACAATGCATGCAATTGGTTGTAGAAGGTAACCTTGCTGAACAAACATCTTTTTTAGCAAACCTTCTAATTTTTTATCCATAGGATCTTGGAAAGCACAACTATCTTCTATGGGTATAGTGGTGCGCTTGTTTAGAGTAGAAACCGCCCCCTCGACCTTGGGGACTGTCTGCCATAAGTCCTTTCTGGGGTCGACTATAGGAAACAATTTTTTAAATATGGGGGGAGGTACGAAAGGTACACCGGGCCTGTCCCATTCTTTATTAACAATGTACGCCACCCGCTTGAGTATAGGAAAAGCTTCGGGGGGCCCCGGGGCCTCTAGGAACTTGTCCATTTTACATAGTGTTTCTGGAATGACCAGATAATCACAATCATCCAAATTGGATAACACCTCCTTAAGCAGAGCGCGGAGATGTTCCAACTTAAATTTAAAAGTAATCACATCAGGTTCAGCTTGTTGAGAAATTTTTCCTGAATCTGAAATTTCTCCCTCAGACAAAACCTCCCTGGCCCCCTCAGACTGGTGTAGGGGCCCTTCAGAAACAATATCATCAGCGGCCTCATGCTCTTCAGTATTTTCTAAAACAGAGCAGTCGCGCTTTCGCTGATAAGTGGGCATATTGGCTAAAATGTTTTTGATAGAATTATCCATTACAGCCGTTAATTGTTGCATAGTAAGGAGTATTGGCGCGCTAGATGTACTAGGGGCCTCCTGTATGGGCAAAACTGGTGTAGACGAAGGAGGGGATGATGCAGTACCATGCTTACTCCCCTCACTTGAGGAATCATCTTGGGCATCATTTTTACTAAATTTATTATGACATAAATCACATCTATTTAAATGAGAAGGAACCTTGGCTTCCCCACAGTCAGAACACAATCTATCTGGTAGTTCAGACATGTTAAACAGGCATAAACTTGATAACAAAGCACAAAAAACGTTTTAAAATAAAACCGTTACTGTCACTTTAAATTTTAAACTGAACACACTTTATTACTGCAATTGCGAAAAAGTATGAAGGAATTGTTCAAAATTCACCAAAATTTCACCAGAAAGACTTTTCTATGTATCAGAGCTCCACACACATGCAGCTGCATGTCATGCTGTTCTCAAAAACAAGTGCGCCATACCGGCGCGAAAATGAGGCTCTGACTATGATTAGGGAAAGCCCCAATAGAATAAAGTGTCTAAAACAGTGCCTGCCGATATTATTTTACAAAAAATACCCAGATTAAATGATTCCTCAAGGCTAAATATGTGTAAATATGATCGATTTAGCCCAGAAAATGTCTACAGTCTTAATAAGCCCTTGTGAAGCCCTTATTTACTGTGTGAATAAAAATGGCTTACCGGATCCCATAGGGAAAATGACAGCTTCCAGCATTACATCGTCTTGTTAGAATGTGTCATACCTCAGGCAGCAAAAGACTGCTCACTGTTCCCCCAACTGAAGTTAATTCCTCTCAACAGTCCTGTGTGGAACAGCCATGGATTTTAGTAACGGTTGCTAAAATCATTTTCCTCATACAAACAGAAATCTTCATCTCTTTTCTGTTTCAGAGTAAATAGTACATACCAGCACTATTTTAAAATAACAAACTCTTGATTGAATAATAAAAACTACAGTTAAACACTAAAAAACTCTAAGCCATCTCCGTGGAGATGTTGCCTGTACAACGGCAAAGAGAATGACTGGGGTAGGCGGAGCCTAGGAGGGATCATGTGACCAGCTTTGCTGGGCTCTTTGCCATTTCCTGTTGGGGAAGAGAATATCCCACAAGTAAGGATGACGCCGTGGACCGGACACACCTATGTTGGAGAAAAATGATTAAATCAAATGCATTATCCCAAGGCAAATAAATGTTTGAATACATATATTTAGAACTTTATAAACAAAGTGCCCAACCATAGCTTAGAGTGTCACAGAAAATAAGATTTACTTACCCCAGGACACTCATCTACATGTTTGTAGAAAGCCAAACCAGTACTGAAACGAGAATCAGCAGAGGTAATGGTATATATAAGAGTATATCGTCGATCTGAAAAGGGAGGTAAGAGATGAATCTCTACGACCGATAACAGAGAACCTATGAAATAGACCCCGTAGAAGGAGATCACTGCATTCAAATAGGCAATACTCTCCTCACATCCCTCTGACATTCACTGCACGCTGAGAGGAAAACCGGGCTCCAACTTGCTGCGGAGCGCATATCAACGTAGAATCTAGCACAAACTTACTTCACCACCTCCATCGGAGGCAAAGTTTGTAAAACTGAATTGTGGGAGTGGTGAGGGGTGTATTTATAGGCATTTTGAGGTTTGGGAAACTTTGCCCCTCCTGGTAGGAATGTATATCCCATACGTCACTAGCTCATGGACTCTTGCTAATTACATGAAAGAAACAAGGGCCCAAAAGCTCCATACGGAGCTTGATAAACGGGCCCCTTTATCCTATCCGGAATATCCTCCAAGGGAGTTTCCGCTTGAAGAGAATCAGACAGAGCATCAAACCAATAGGCTGCTGCACTGGTTACTGTGGCAATACACACTGCCGGTTGCCATTGTAACCCTTGATGAATATACATTTTCTTTAAAAAAGCCTCCAGTTTTTTATCCATAGGGTCTTTAACGAACAACTATCTTCAATAGTAATAGTGGTTATCTTTGCCAAAATGGAACTTGCCCCTTCCACCTTTGGGACCGTCTGCCACGACTCCTTTATGGAATCTGCCACTGGAAACATTTTCTTAAAGACAGGGGAGGGAGAAAAGGGTGATCATTTCTGTGGCATGGTCTGGAACTGGAAACACCTCTCCAGGAGAGGGGACATCAAAGTATCTATTTAATTTACTAGATTTCCTAGGGTTGACCACGACAGGCGCATCAAAGTCATCCAAGGTAGCTAAAACCTCCTTAAGTAACACACTGAGGTGTTCAAGCTTAAATCTGAAGGAAACCACTTCAGCATCAGTAAAAGGGATTACACTATCCAAATCTGAGATTTCACCCTCAGAGGCTACCCAAGTTTCTTCATCTTCCGACTTATGGGATAGAGCAAATTGGTTAGCCTGAACAGGATCAGAAACTTTACTATCTGGTTCTCTAGACTTCCTCTTATGTTTCCCATGCAGCAAGGGAATGGCTGGGCCGCAATCTCTGCCTTCAAAAAAACTCCATCAAGAGCCTGCGAGGAACCACAGGGCACTGCTTGAGATGGTAGCGAAACCTGGGGTAGTTGAGGCGGAGACCGTGGCATTGCCTGAACAGAATCCTCCAGAGAGATTGGTGGCTCAGTAACAAAAAGTTTGTCCTTATACATTAAGGTTCTTTCAATGCAAGAACCACAAAAAGTCAAAGGAGGTTCAACATGGGCACTACAACAGATCATGCACTCCATCTTTACACAGAGAAATAAAATACTCAATTTTATTCTTTTAGTTTGAGAATTTAAAGTACTCTCTCTTTAAATTTTAAACAGCACGGAACGGTTATCAACCACACTGCAAAACCAACTTTTAAACAAATAGTTTTAAGAAAAATATGTAGATTTTTTTTTAAGAGATCGGAGAAAAGAGCACAAAGCCAAAGCGATCTGCATTCAAAGAATAACTCCGCCCCCTGACGTCAGGTAATGGCCGTGAAAAACGGTCTGTAATGAAAAAATCTCAAGACCCTCTGTTTAAAAAAAAAAAAAAAAAAAAAAAAAGTGCCACCTGCACAACATTCAATAAAAGTCTATGAACACTGAGCCACCAGAATAAAAAACTGAACACGTTTTGTCTTTATTCTCACACTCTCACCGACCGTAACACAGCAGAGCCCTGCCCCTGTCTCTTATGTATCATGGTACAGTGGAACTTTCATGTGCCAAGAAGCTGAATAGAATTCAAAAATGGCACTTACCTGCACACCTGTCTGACAGGAAGGACATCTCACCGGTATTAGAGGAAGTCACTCCTCACAGAGACACATGGATGGAGAAAAACAGAGTAAGCCTACTCTGGTATTCTATGAGAGGGCAGCAACTACCAGGAAAACACAGTGGGGCCCACCCCACAAGTTCCTGACTGCTTAAAAGCTACCACAGCCCTACTAAAGAGACTAACGTGGAATACAGCTAAACCCAGTAGATAGGGAAGATCAGGGCAAGCAAGCCCTAGCTTCAAAACAAACAAAAAACTTGATAGAAGAATCTTTTACAGGACACCTATAACTTCACCTCCTCCTTGTATTGAAGGCAAAGAGAATGACTGTGGTTTGTGGGAAGGGAAGTGATACTTACCAGCATTGCTGTGGTTGCTCTTTGCCTCCTCCTGCTGGCCAGGAGTGATATTCCCAACAGTAATTGATGATCCCGTGGACTCACAGTGTCATAAGAAATAAGAAAGGGCCTTATCTGCATGAAAAATTCAGATAAGGGGGCTCAGAAACTCTGCAAGCCGAGGCAATAGCCAATAAAACGAGAACCTTCCAAGATAACAATTTAATGTCAACGAAATGCAGAGGCTCAAACGGAACCTGTTGCAAAACCCGAAGAACAAGATTTAGGCTCCAAGGAGGAGCCCTAGATATAGACACAGGTCTGATCCTAATCAGAGCCTTAAAGGACTGCACGTCTGAAAGCTCAGCCAGTCTCTTGTGCAATAAAACCGACAGGGCTGAAGTCTGTCCCCTCAGGAAACTAGCAGAAAGGCCCTTGTATCAGCAGGTCTCTGCGACAAGGTAACTTCCACGGAGGAGATGAGGACATCCCCACTAGATCCGCGAACCACGTCCTTCGTGGCCACAATGAGCAATCAGGATTACCAATACCCGTACCTGCTTATTGCGGGCCACCACTCGAAGAAGAAACGGTAATGGAGGAAAAAAGATATGAGTATGAACCTCCAGGACACTGCTAGTGCATCTATTAGATCCGCTTGGGGATCCCTCAACCTTGACCCGTACCTGGTAGCTTGGTATTGAGACAGGACGCCTCCCAGTTGTCCACACCCGGAATGTGGATCGCTGACAGCGAACAGCTGTGGGCCTCCATCCACTCCAGAATCCTTGATACTTCCTTCATCGCCAAGGAATTTCTTGTTCCCCATTGATGGTTGATGTAAGCCACCAAGGATATATTGTCTGATAGAAATCTGATAAACTGGGACTAACCCAGAAGCGGTCAATCCTTCAAGGCCTTGCAGATTGCTCGTAGTTCCAAAATATTGATCAGGAGGGAGGACTCCTGAGTCCACAACCCCTGTGCCTTCCTGGCATACCAAACGACTCCCCATCCGGAAAGGCTTGCGTCTGTAGTCACAATCTACCAGAATGGTCTAAAGAAGCATATCCCTCGGGACAGATGGTCTGGACAGAGCCACCAAGAGAGCAATTCTATCGACCGGCTGACTAATACAATCAGTTGAGACAGATCTAAATGATTGCTGTTCCACTGCCTCGGCATGCACAGTTGTAAAGGTCTTAGATGGAAACCTGGCAAAAAGAATGATGTCCATGCAGGACATCATGAGACCAATCACCTCCTTACACTGTGCCACAGGGGGACTCAAGGAGGTCCAGAGGGCAAGACATGCTAAAGCTAGCTTGCAACATTTCTGGTCTGTTACAAATATCCTCATGGATATGGACTCTATTATAGTACCCAGGAATTCCACCCTGGTACTTGGGATAAGAGAACTCTTTTTCAAATGTTATCTTCCTAAGGAGGATAGATCCCGAACGCTCCCTAGAAAAGCATCCCTCTTTTCTGGTCTGGTAGACAGATTCAAGAGAAGGAATCTGCCCCTTGGCGGATGAGATTTAAAGGTTACCTTGTATCCCTGAGATATCACCTACAGTACACACCGATCCTGTACGTCCTTGAACCAGGTGTCTGAAAAAAAAGAGACTGTCTGCCCCCTACATAATCCGATCCCGGATCGGTGGTCACCCTTCATGCCAATTTGTTTTCGGTGGGCTTTTTATTCTGCTTAGATTTATTCCAGGACTGAGCCAGCTTCCAAGTACTATTGGGTTGCTCGGGCTTAGAGGAGGATTGTTGTTGTTGGGATTTATCAGAACGAAAATTAGAAGATTGTCGTCTCTTAGACTTGTTGTTCTTATCTTGCGGTAGGAAGACTTCAACCAGAGTGCCCAGCGGGCTAGAACCTTTGCATTTAGGCGAATAATTTGCATGCTTGCATCACAAATAAAATTAGCAATTCTCAGAGCTTTAATTCTGTCTTGAATATCCTCGAGGGGAGACTCCACCTCAATGAGTTCCGACAAATAATTGCACCAGTAGGTAGCCACTCTGGCAACCGCGGCAACTGCAGCCGCCGGTTGAAACAAAAAACCTGTAGGTTGAAACATCTTTCTCAGAAAGGTTTCCATTTTCTTATCCATCGGCTCTCTGAACAAAGAACTATCCTCAAGAGGTATAGTAGTACGTTTAGCAAGCGTAGAGATAAGACAATCCACCTTAGGAATGGAGTTCCACAAATCCAGTTGAGAGTCCGGGACCGGGAACAACTTTTTAAAAGTAGACAAGGGGGAAAAGGAAGAATCAATTATTTCACCTTCGTTCTTATAATGTTCGCCATCTTAACCGGCACAGGAAAAGTCAAAGGAACTTTCCGTTTTTCGTAAACTCTGTCTAATTTAGGTATCATAGGTTCTTCAGACAGCGCGGCCTCTGGAACCTCTAACGTAGACAGAACCTCTTTAATAAAAAAATGCAAATGCTCAATTTTAAATCAAAAGGACGGTTCCTCCGCAGCAGGAGAGTAAGACGCTAAGGACTCCGACCAAGAAAGTTCACCCTCTGGAGCTACAGAGGTTAGTTCATCATCGGATAACTGGGGCATAATAGCTAAATCCGATAAATATTTAGATGACTCCAGGTCAGGAAAAACATAATTTATGCTTACCTGATAAATTCCTTTCTTCTGTTGTGTGATCAGTCCACGGGTCATCATTACTTCTGGGATATAACTCCTCCCCAACAGGAAATGCAAGAGGATTCACCCAGCAGAGCTGCATATAGCTCCTCCCCTCTACGTCAGTCCCAGTCATTCGACCAAGAATCAACGAGAAAGGAGTAACCAAGGGTGAAGTGGTGACTGGAGTATAATTTAAAAGATATTTACCTGCCTTAAAACAGGGCGGGCCGTGGACTGATCACACAACAGAAGAAAGGAATTTATCAGGTAAGCATAAATTATGTTTTCTTCTGTTATGTGTGATCAGTCCACGGGTCATCATTACTTCTGGGATACCAATACCAAAGCAAAAGTACACGGATGACGGGAGGGATAGGCAGGCTCATTATACAGAAGGAACCACTGCCTGAAGAACCTTTCTCCCAAAAATAGCCTTCGAAGAAGCAAAAGTGTCAAATTTGTAAAATTTGGAAAAAGTATGAAGCGAAGACCAAGTTGCAGCCTTGCAAATCTGTTCAACAGAGGCCTCATTCTTAAAGGCCCAAGTGGAAGCCACAGCTCTAGTGGAGTGAGCTGTAATTCTTTCAGGAGGCTGCTGTCCAGCAGTCTCATAGGCTAAACGTATTATGCTACGAAGCCAAAAAGAGAGAGAGGTAGCAGAAGCTTTTTGACCTCTCCTCTGTCCAGAATAAACGACAAACAGGGAAGAAGTTTGGCGAAAATCTTTAGTTGCCTGCAAGTAGAACTTGAGGGCACGAACTACATCCAGATTGTGTAGAAGACGTTCCTTCTTTGAAGAAGGATTTGGACACAAGGATGGAACAACAATCTCTTGATTGATATTCCTGTTAGTGACTACCTTAGGTAAGAACCCAGGTTTAGTACGCAGAACTACCTTGTCTGAGTGAAAAATCAGATAAGGAGAATCACAATGTAAGGCTGATAACTCAGAGACTCTTCGAGCCGAGGAAATAGCCATTAAAAACAGAACTTTCCAAGATAACAATTTTATATCAATGGAATGAAGGGGTTCAAACGGAACACCCTGTAAAACGTTAAGAACTAAGTTTAAACTCCATGGCGGAGCAACAGCTTTAAACACAGGCTTGATCCTAGCTAAAGCCTGACAAAAGGCCTGGACGTCTGGATTTTCTGACAGACGCCTGTGTAACAAGATGGACAGAGCTGAAATCTGTCCCTTTAATGAACTAGCTGATAAACCCTTTTCTAAACCTTCTTGTAGAAAGGACAATATCCTAGCGATCCTAACCTTACTCCAGGAGTAACCTTTGGATTCGCACCAGTATAGGTATTTACGCCATATTTTATGGTAAATCCTTCTGGTAACAGGCTTCCTAGCCTGTATCAGGGTATCAATAACCGACTCAGAAAAACCACGTTTTGATAAAATCAAGCGTTCAATTTCCAAGCAGTCAGCTTCAGAGAAGTTAGATTTTGATGTTTGAATGGACCCTGTATCAGAAGGTCCTGTCTTAGAGGTAGAGACCAAGGCGGACAGGATGACATGTCCACTAGATCTGCATACCAAGTCCTGCGTGGCCATGCAGGCGCTATTAGAATCACTGATGCTCTCTCCTGTTTGATTTTGGCAATCAATCGAGGAAGCAGCGGGAAGGGTGGAAACACATAAGCCATCCCGAAGTTCCAAGGTGCTGTCAAAGCATCTATCAGAACCGCTCCCGGATCCCTGGATCTGGACCCGTAGAGAGGAAGTTTGGCGTTCTGGCGAGACGCCATGAGATCTATCTCTGGTTTGCCCCAACGTCGAAGTATTTGGGCAAAGACCTCCGGATGAAGTTCCCACTCCCCCGGATGAAAAGTCTGGCGACTCAAGAAATCCGCCTCCCAGTTCTCCACTCCCGGGATGTGGATTGCTGACAGGTGGCAAGAGTGAGACTCTGCCCAGCGAATTATCTTTGATACTTCCATCATTGCTAGGGAGCTTCTTGTCCCTCCCTGATGGTTGATGTAAGCTACAGTCGTGATGTTGTCCGACTGAAACCTGATGAACCCCCGAGTTGTTAATTGGGGCCAAGCCAGAAGGGCATTGAGAACTGCTCTCAATTCCAGGATGTTTATTGGAAGGAGAATCTCCTCCTGATTCCATAGTCCCTGAGCCTTCAGAGAATTCCAGACAGCGCCCCAACCTAGTAGGCTGGCGTCTGTTGTTACAATTGTCCAGTCTGGCCTGCTGAATGGCATCCCCCTGGACAGGTGTGGCCGATAAAGCCACCATAGAAGAGAATTTCTGGTCTCTTGATTCAGATTCAGAGTAGGGGACAAATCTGAGTAATCCCCATTCTACTGACTTAGCATGCACAATTGCAGCGGTCTGAGGTGTAGGCGTGCAAAAGGTACTATGTCCATTGCCGCTACCATTAAGCCGATCACCTCCATGCATTGAGCTACTGACGGGTGTTGAATGGAATGAAGGACACGGCATGCATTTTGAAGCTTTGTTAACCTGTCTTCTGTCAGGTAAATCTTCATTTCTACAGAATCTATAAGAGTCCCCAAGAATGGAACTCTTGTGAGAGGAAAAAGAGAACTCTTCTTTTCGTTCACTTTCCATCCATGCGACCTTAGAAATGCCAGAACTAACTCTGTATGAGACTTGGCAGTTTGAAAGCTTGAAGCTTGTATTAGAATGTCGTCTAGGTACGGAGCTACCGAAATCCCTCGCGGTCTTAGTACCGCCAGAAGGGCACCCAGAACCTTTGTGAAGATTCTTGGAGCCGTAGCCAATCCGAATGGAAGAGCTACAAACTGGTAGTGCCTGGAATCGGTATGTGAAGGTAAGCATCTTTTAAATCCACTGTGGTCATGTACTGACCCTTTTGGATCATGGGTAAGATTGTCCGAATAGTTTCCATTTTGAACGATGGAACTCTTAGGAATTTGTTTAGAATCTTTAAATCTAAGATTGGCCTGAAAGTTCCCTCTTTTTTGGGAACCACAAACAGGTTTGAGTAGAACCCTTGTCCTTGTTCCGACCGCGGAACCGGATGGATCACTCCCATTAATAACAGATCTTGTACACAGCGTAGAAACGCTTCTTTCTTTATCTGGTTTGTTGACAACCTTGACAGATGAAATCTCCCTCTTGGGGGAGATAATTTGAAGTCTAGAAGGTATCCCTGAGATATGATCTCTAGCGCCCAGGGATCCTGAACATCTCTTGCCCAGGCCTGGGCGAAGAGAGAAAGTCTGCCCCCCACTAGATCCGGTCCCGGATCGGGGGCTCTCGGTTCATGCTGTCTTTGGGGCAGCAGCAGGTTTCCTGGCCTGCTTGCTCTTGTTCCAGGACTGGTTAGGCTTCCAGCCTTGCCTGTAACGAGCAACAGCTCCCTCCTGTTTTGGTGCAGTGGAGGTTGATGCTGCTCCTGTTTTGAAATTCCGAAAGGGACGAAAATTAGACTGTCTAGCCTTAGCTTTGGCTTTGTCTTGAGGTAGGGCGTGGCCCTTACCTCCTGTAATGTCAGCGATAATTTCTTTCAAACCGGGCCCAAATAAAGACTGCCCCTTGAAAGGTATATTAAGTAATTTGGACTTAGAAGTAACATCAGCTGACCAGGATTTTAGCCACAGCGCCCTACGTGCCTGTATGGCGAATCCTGAGTTCTTAGCCGTAAGTTTGGTTAAATGTACTACGGCCTCCGAAATGAATGAATTAGCTAGTTTAAGGACTCTAAGCCTGTCCGTAATGTCGTCTAGCGTAGATGAACTAAGGTTCTCTTCCAGAGACTCAATCCAAAATGCTGCCGCAGCCGTAATCGGCGCGATACATGCAAGGGGTTGCAATATAAAACCTTGTTGAACAAACATTTTCTTAAGGTAACCCTCTAATTTTTTATCCATTGGATCTGAAAAAGCACAGCTATCCTCCACCGGGATAGTGGTACGCTTAGCTAAAGTAGAAACTGCTCCCTCCACCTTAGGGACCGTTTGCCATAAGTCCCGAGTGGTGGTGTCTATTGGAAACATCTTTCTAAATATTGGAGGGGGTGAGAACGGCACACCGGGTCTATCCCACTCCTTAGTAACAATTTCAGTTAGTCTCTTAGGTATAGGAAAAACGTCAGTACTCGCCGGTACCGCAAAGTATTTATCCAACCTACACAGTTTCTCTGGTATTGCAACGGTGTTACAATCATTGAGAGCTGCTAAGACCTCCCCTAGTAATACACGGAGGTTCTCCAATTTAAATTTAAAATTTGAAATATCTGAATCCAATCTGTTTGGATCAGAACCGTCACCTACAGAATGAAGCTCTCCGTCCTCATGCTCTGCAAGCTGTGACGCAGTATCAGACATGGCCCTAGTATTGTCAGCGCACTCTGTTCTCACCCCAGAGTGATCACGCTTGCCTCTTAGTTCTGGTAATTTAGACAAAACTTCAGTCATAACAGTAGCCATATCTTGTAATGTTATCTGTAATGGCCGCCCAGATGTACTATGCGCCATAATATCACGCACCTCCCGGGCGGGAGATGCAGGTACTGCCGCGTGAGGCGAGTTAGTCGGCATAACTCTCCCCTCGCTGTTTGGTGAAATTTGTTCAAATTGTACAGATTGACTTTTATTTAAAGTAGCATCAATACAGTTAGTACATAAATTTCTATTGGGCTCCACCTTGGCATTGGAACAAATGACACAGATATCTTCCTCTGAGTCAGACATGTTTAACACACTAGCAATAAACTTGCAACTTGGTTATAATCTTTTTTAGCAAAAACGTACTGTGCCTCAAAGAGGTACTAAACGATTAAATGACAGTTGAAATAATGAACTGAAAAACAGTTATAGCATCAAACTTTAAAACAACACAACTTTTAGCAAAGGTTTGTTCCCATTAGAAAAATAACAATAATTAAATTTGACATAAAAATTACAGAGCAACGTTTTTATTCACAGTCAATATAAAATTCTCACAGCTCTGCTGAGAGAATCTACCTCCCTCCAAAGAAGTTTGAAGACCCCTGAGATCTGTCAGAGATGAACCGGATCATGCAGGAAATATAAGAGTAACTGACTGGAATTTTTTGATGCGTAGCAAAGAGCGCCAAAAACGGCCCCTCTCCCTCACACACAGCAGTGAAGAGAAACGAAACTGTCACAATTAAAACCAAACAACTGCCAAGTGGAAAATAATGCCCAAATATTTATTCACTCAGTACCTCAGAAATGTAAACGATTCTACATTCCAGCAAAAACGTTTAACATGATAAATACTTATTAAAAGGATTAGTGACTTTTAACAGAGTAGTTCCGGTGAAATACCATCCCCAGAATACTGAAGTGTATACATACATGTCATTATAACGGTATGGCAGGATTTTCTCATCAATTCCATTCAGAAAATAAAAACTGCTACATACCTCAATGCAGATTCATCTGCCCGCTGTCCCCTGATCTGAAGCTTTTACCTCCCTCAGATGGCCGAGAACAGCAATATGATCTTAACTACTCCGGTTAAAATCATAGTAAAAAACTCTGGTAGATTCTTCCTCAAACTCTGCCAGAGAAGTAATAACACGCTCCGGTGCTATTGTAAAATAACAAACTTTTGATTGAAGTCATAAAAACTAAGTATAATCACCATAGTCCTCTCACACATCCTATCTAGTCGTTGGGTGCAAGAGAATGACTGGGACTGACGTAGAGGGGAGGAGCTATATGCAGCTCTGCTGGGTGAATCCTCTTGCATTTCCTGTTGGGGAGGAGTTATATCCCAGAAGTAATGATGACCCGTGGACTGATCACACATAACAGAAGAAACTATGTTTAACCTCTCTCTTGCGTTTGTTAGAGCGAAATAATGCACTAAGGGCCGCAGACACCGCCATTTGTAACTGCACGGCAAAGTCCGCAGGAAGAAAGCCCCCTCCGGATGGAAGATTAGATGTGCTACAGGAAACTGCATGTGTAGTGGATAATGTAGCAAGGGTAGTAATCTCACGGGACTCAGAGTCCTGAGAGGTAGACGGCTCAGAGGGACTAAGAGCTTTAGCAGGCTTGTCTCCCATCTTAGACTTTATAATGGTGTTAAGGCATGTGGAACATAATTGAGTGGGCAGGAAAACCACAGCCTCCTCACAATATAAACAGGTATGATTTAGTACAGAAGGAGTACCTTCTAAAATGTTAGAGTCCTCCATAGCTCTGGTTAGACCCACAGAAGGACACAAATAAAAACTTTTTTTATTATAGAAAACTGCACCTTTATACTCCCAATGGCTGAGGCACTCACCACCTCCTATACCCAGACAGTTAACAGAGGAAAAACTGCATCTTTTCAAGTCTCAACCAGAATGGAGGAAATGAACATAGACCACACCCGGTCACATGGGGTGCAAGACAGTACTTTACCTGTTATTACAGCAAGTAATAAGAGCTGTGCAACACTTTAAAAAACAAAAGTGAAACCTGTTTGTTCCAGCCAAAAACAGTTATCAGCCCAGGAAAACAAATAAAGCACCATGTAAATAATACACTTATTAATTAACCCCAACTGTTCAATAAACCCCCTTCAGAGGATATTAACCCTTGATCCTATCAAGGTATAAAGGAGCTACACTGTGACCCTGTTATAGCGTTTTATGTGTAAAAATTGAAACAATCTTACCTCCAGGACCCATACTGTGGAACAGAACACAGCCTCTCAAGTGTGACAGTCTTATAGCAGCGTTCCTGACATGGACTTGAGCGAGAGAAAGCAGGCAGTGAAACTCGTCAACACATTGCTTAGGAGCTGTTAGCAGTAGTCTGGATGGTTTTGCAGAAAAAAACTTTCCCTGCATCTCCAGTCTAACTTTCATCAATACTCTTACTGAGAGGTTGACATGGCTACTTAAAACTCCAGTCCTATCGCGAAGGGCAGATACCCTTTTTCAGGACTCTCCGAATCTACTGCCACCTCCTAACGTGAGGAAAGGCAAAGAATGACTGGGGTAATGATGAAGTGGGAAGGATATTTAAGCCTTTGGCTGGGGTGTCTTTGCCTCCTCAAGGTGGCCAGGTGTTGTATTTCCCAACAGTAAGGAATAAAGCCGTGGACTCTCCCTATCTTAGGAAGGAAAAAGCAGTGCTGAAAAGATCACAGCACCAAAGATTGCAGCTAAGACATAGCATTTGATGCTGCTGCTCTATGTAACACTATCATGTATGTGCCACAGAAAACAGATCAGCCTGAAACACACTCAAATGTATGACTGGGTGAGAGGCTGGCATATGCAGCAATATAAAGGGGAAGTGAGCAGCAGTTGCATTGCAGGCTCTCCGTACATTCAGTGTCGCAAGTCCTGCAGACAACAGGCTAATGATATTTATACGGTTATAAAAGGGGATAGGAACTGCAGGTCACAATGACAATCTGCAGTATGGTTTGATGACAATCACATATTTGTTTGCTAATTTGAGTGCATGTGGTAGGATAGGGAGACTGGTCCCTTCAGGATGACTTGAAGACAATCACACATTTGTTTGGAAGACAGTAGTGAGATATTCATTTTAGTTAACTTGGATTCTTTTTTCATATAGTCAAACCTGTGATTAAGGAGAAGGGAATGATTTTGGTTTCCATGGAAACTGAGATTAAATATAACATCTAGCAGGTTGGGAGCGGCCGGCGCTGTCCATTATCAGGTATTAAAGTCTTCTGCTCTTTTCATCGCACATAAATACACAGGGCTTCCCCTCATGTAACATGTATGCAGCAATTATAAAAGGGTTTCCCTAAAAAGCACACACTTATTTAAAAAGGGGAGGGGGAAACCCCAAATAAATAACAAAAAAAGATGCATTACCAAAAGAGGAAAGAATATGGAGCTTGATAAAAACATTAGCATGAATCTGAAATAGAATACATTAGTATACATCTAAAACTTTGGGGGCTAGGTTAGGAGTCCAAATATCAGCACAATGTTATTTAAAAAGAAGAAAAACTATAGATTTTTACAAAAACACTCCCAGATGGGCTATATAAATGTATCATCTACAAAACATTTATGCAAAGAAAAATGTACTGTACAATGTCCCTATATGAAACCCACAAGTTTTATTTTATGATAAAAAAAAATAAAAAAATAAAATTATGCTTACCTGATAAATTTCTTACTTTTTTGACACGATGAGTCCACGGATCATCTAATTACTACTGGGAATATCACTCTGCAAAGAGCACCACAGCCAAGCTGTTAAATATCACCTTCCTTCCCTCCCACTCCAGTCATTCGACCGAAGTATAGGAGAAAAAGGAATTAACACTGTGCAGAGGTGTTTGATGTTTAAAATAAACCCACAACCTGTCAACATAACAGGGCTGGCCGTGGACTCATTGTGTAAAAAAAGAAATAAATTTATCAGGTAAGCATAAATTTTCTTTTCTTTTTAATGACACGATGAGTCCACGGATCATCTTATTACTACTGGGAATCAATACCAAAGCTAGAGTACACAGATAAGGGACGGACAAGACAGGGAACCTAAACGGAAGGCACCACTGCTTGAAGAACCCTTTCTCCCAAAAGCAGCCTCAGCCGAGGCAAAAGTGTCAAACTTATAGAACTTTGAAAAAGTGTGAAGAGAGGACCAAGTTGCAGCCTTGCAAATCTGTTCCACAGAAGCTTCATTCTTGAATGCACATGAGGAAGCAACAGCCCTCGTGGAATGAGCCGTACTCTCTCTGGAGGCTGCTGTCCAGCAGTCTCATAAGCAAAACGTATGATACTCTTCAGCCAAAAAGAAAGAAGTAGCCGTGGCTTTCAGTCCCTTACGTTTTCCTGAGAAAACCACAAACAAGGCAGACGACTGACGAAAATCCTTAGTCACCTGCAGATAGAATTTTAGAGCACGTACCATGTCTAAATTGTGCAGAAGCCGTTCCTTTTGAAAAGGATTAGGACACAAAGAAGGAACAACAATCTCCTGATTAATGTTCCGGTCAGAGACCACTTTAGAAAGAGATCCCATCTTTGTACGTAAAACCACCTTATCCGAATGGAAAATAAGATAATTAGACTCATACTGCAATGCCGAGAGCTCTGACACTCTACGAGCAGAAGAAATTGCAACAACACTTTCCAAGATAACAACATAATATCTAAGGAATGCATAGGCTCAAACGGAGCCCCTTGAAGAACCTTAAGAACTAAATTAAGACTCCATGGAGGAATAATTGGTTTGAACAAAGGCCTGATCCTGACCAAGGCCTGACAAAAAGATTGTACATCTGGTACGTCCGCCAGACGCTTATGTAACAAAATAGATAAGGCAGATATTTGAACCTTTAGGGAACTTGCCGATAATCCTTTCTTCAAACCCTCTTGGAGAAATGACAAAATTCTAGGAATCCTAACTCTACTCCAAGGGGCCCATTTATCAAAGGGCTTGCGGACCTGATCCGTCACTACGGATCAGGTCCGCAAGACCTCGCTAAATGCGGAGAGCAATACGCTCTCCACATTTAACATTGCACCAGCAGCTCACAAGAGCTGCTGGTGCAACGCCGCCCCCTGCTGACTCGCGGCCAATCGGCCGCCAGCAGGGAGCTGTCAATCAACCCGATCGTATTCGATCGGGTTGATTTCCGGCGATTCCTGTCCGCCTGCTCAGAGCAGGCGGACAGGGTTATGAAGCAGCGGTCTTTAGACCGCTGCTTCATAAGTTGTGTTTCTGGCGAGTCTGAAGACTCGCCAGAAACACGGCCCTTCAAGCTCCGTACGGAGCTTGATAAATGGGCCTGAAAGAGTAGCCCTTGGATTCACACCAATAGAGATATTTACACCATATTTTGTAGTAAATCCTTCTAGTTACAGGTTTACGAGCCTGAAACATGGTCTCTATGACCGATTCTGAAAAGCCCAGCTTGGATAAAATTAAGCGTTCAATCTCCAAGCAGTCAGCTTCAGAGAAATTAGATTTGGATGAAGGAATGGCCCTTGGAGTAGAAGGTCCTTCCTCAACGGAAGCCTCCAGGGTGGAAGAGATGACATGTCCACCAAATCTGCATACCAAATCCTGCGAGGCCAGGCCGGTGCAATGAGGATCACCGACGCCCTCTCCTGTTCGATTTGAGCAATGACCAAAGGAAGAAGAGCAAACAGAGGAAATAGGTATGCTAGCCTGAAGGTCAAAGGTACCGATAGGGCGTCTATCAGTGCAGCCTGAGGATCCCTGGACCTTGATCCGTATCCCGGAAGCTTGGCATTCTGTCGAGATGCTGTAAGGTTCAACTCCGGATGACCCCATTTGAGAATCAGGCTGGAAAGCACTTCCCACTCCCCCGGGTGAAAGGTCTACCTGCTCAGGAAGTCCGCCTCCCAGTTGTCCACCCCTGGGATGTGGATCGCCGACATACAGCAAGAGAGACTCCGCCCACCAAATTATCTTGGCTACCTCTCATCGCTAAGGAACTCCTCGTTCCTCCCTGATGATTAATTTAAGCCACAGAAGTTATGTTGTCCGACTGGAACCTGATAAACTGGGTCCAGGCCAGAAGAGCATTGAAGATCGCTCTCCGCTCCAGAATATTTATTAGGTAGAACAGACTCTGAGTCCAAACTCCCTGAGCCCTTAGGGAGCCCTAGACTGCTCCCCATCCTAGAAGACTGGCGTCTGTTGTCACAATTACCCAAGAGGGTCTGCAAAAGCAGGTTCCCTGGGAGAGATGATCCTGAGACAACCACCATTGAAGAGAGTTCCTTGTCTCCTGATCCAGTAGTATTCAAGGAGACAAATCTGTATAATATCGGTTCTATTGACTGAGTATCAGTGATATTAACAGTATCACTATTTTGTAAATAGATTTTATCTATGTCAGAGTATTAGAGGATTTTCAATAAGCCACTAAGAAGTTCTTGGTAATTTATTGAATCAAAATAAAATGTAGTTTGTTTCAGAGGGGTTAACAGAAAACGCCTGATGACAAAGTTAGCCCCTCTGAATATTATTATATGCAAGAAAGAGTTTAAAAGACGGACACAAATGTCAGATTGAACTCAGATGGCAATGAGACAGGATTTGCTGATCAATAAGTAAATACAGGATTCACAAAGTCAAAGAGTGGCACAGCAGCATATACAATTAAACCACAACAGTTCTAAATACAACCTGCCTGCTACTTCCGTGAGGGGAGAGGACGATTCCAGCAGCGATTAGGCTGTGTGCCGTATCTGAGCGGTTTTGTGAGCGGACAGCGTTTTCACTAGATGCGAGCAGCTGAGCAGGCTGTGAGAAATGAGTGCTGCTACAGGGTAACAGCGGAGGAGAGCTTGGAGCTGGATTGGCTCGGAGGACACATAATCAGAGGTGTGTACAACAATTATCCAGCAACTAGGAATGGTAGGTTGCAAGGATAAATAGGGTAGAGAGGATTGAAGGGGCCAATGGAAAAAGGGAAAAAGAGGATCTGACACTGAGCATGTTAGCTGCAGAGGTCTGAGGTGGAAACGAGCAAATGGGATGTCCATTGCCACCACCATCAGCCCGATTACCTCCATGCACTGAGCCACTGATGGCCGAGGAGCGGACTGAAGCGCTAGACAAGAATCAAAAATCTTTGATTTCCTGACTTCTGTCAGAAAAATCTTCATAGATAGGGAAACTATTATGGTTCCCAAGAAAGTTACCCTTGTATTAGGAACTAAGGAGCTCTTTCCCGGTTTTACCTTCCACCCGTGAGATTGCAGGAAGGATAACAGCATCTCTGTGTGGGACCTTGCTTGTTGAAAGGATGGCACCTGGACCAGGATGTTGTCCAGTTAAGGAGCCACTGCAATGCCCCGTAATCGAAGCACCGCCAACATAGATCCCAGAACCAATGAGAAAATTCTGGGAGCTGTAGCAAGACCGAAAGGAAGAGCCACAAATTGGAAGTGTTTGTCTAGAAAGGCAAACATTAGAAACTTGTGATGATCCCTGTGAATGGGAACATGCAGGTACGCGTCCTTTAAATCCACAGTTGTCATAAATTGACCCTCTTGGACCAAAGGAAGAATGGAACAAATAGTTTCTATCTTGAAGGACGGTACTCTGAGGAATTTGTTTAGACTCTTGAGATCTAAAACTGGTCTGAAGGTTCCCTCTTTGTTGGGAACCACAAACAGATTGGAATAAAAGCCCAGACCCTGTTCCTGCGTTGGAATAGGAACTATTACTTCCAGGATGGAGAGGTCCCATACACAATGTAAGAACGCCTCTTTTTGTCTGGTCTACAGATAATTTTGAAAGCAGAAACCTGCCTCTGGGAGGAAAACTTTTGAATTCTAGTTTGCATCCCTGGGACACTATTTCTACCGCCCAGGGATCCTGAACATGTCGACCCCAAGCCTGAGTGAAGAAGGAAAGTTTGCCCCCTACAAGATCCGGTTCCGGATCGGGGGCAAGGCCTTCATGCTGACTTAGATTCAATGGCAGGCTTCTTGAGCCGTTTTCCCTTACTCCAAGACTGGTTGGGTCTCCAGGAAGGTTTAGCCTGTTCTTGCTTGAGGGCGGAAGCGGAAGAATTTCCCTTGAAATTTTGAAAGGAATGAAAATTACTTTGACGTCCCTTTTGCTTGTTTCTCTTATCCTGAGGGAGAAGATGACCTTTGATTACGTTTGAAAAAGGCTGCAGATGACAGCCGAAACACGTTCGTATTGCTCGCAAAACAACCCCCTGGACGCTACAAAGAAGACAAGGATACGGTCTCTGTGACCGCAACTCTAAATACAAGTATCTGATAAAGACCGCGATAAGGTAAAAGTAAACTGGTGGGACACCAATCCCCAAAGAATCCACACAGACGCTGCGAGGGGAATAATTTGTATACCCCAGCAAGGAAGAAGAAAAATCGTAAAGAGGAACATCAGTTTGGCTGCCCAGAACGTACCTAGGTCTGCATACCATCTCAGCGAAGATCCTATTTGCTGCAAAAAAAAATCTACTAAACATCTGAAAGGTAAAAAACCTTGTATAAGTTCCACAATAACATATACCGGTATATTCTTCTGCACTAAAGATAATATCTTCAACAAAGGATTAACAGATATAAATTACCACTAAGCCCCGGGCAAATAATCTTTTGACACTGCTTTGATCTTAACCGAAATCAACCATAAATATTTCTAATGCAATTTACTAATTGGAGAAATAATTTTATTTTTATTTCTAAGGCTATTATTCACTAGCAATGTACATAGTGTGTTTTAGCATATTTACAGAAACATACAATTTGTGAAAAAACTATTGATGTTTTTAGCTACTAGATAATCAATTTGGAATATAATTCTAACAAAATTGTATCAATCTCCTTAGTTCTATGAACATTCATACTCTCAGATTTCTAGAGAGAGAATATACAATTAAGATTACATTTATATATCATATACCTAAGCTGCCTGGATTTTTTTTTCCAGTTTTAAATTGATTCTATATTTATTACTACAATTTTTTAAGTATTGTAAACGGATCCGTTTAACCCTAATTTATTATCATTATTCTTATTTTTTTATTTAACGGTTGATTTACTCAAAAATCAAATTAAAAAGCCTTTTTAAAGTTCTTAATTGTTTTATAGTATGAAATTAATTCAATTAAAGTGATATTTGCCATTTCTCCAACATAGGTGTGTCCGGTCCACGGCGTCATCCTTACTTGTGGGATATTCTCTTCCCCAACAGGAAATGGCAAAGAGCCCAGCAAAGCTGGTCACATGATCCCTCCTAGGCTCCGCCTACCCCAGTCATTCTCTTTGCCGTTGTACAGGCAACATCTCCACGGAGATGGCTTAGAGTTTTTTAGTGTTTAACTGTAGTTTTTATTATTCAATCAAGAGTTTGTTATTTTAAAATAGTGCTGGTATGTACTATTTACTCTGAAACAGAAAAGAGATGAAGATTTCTGTTTGTAAGAGGAAAATGATTTTAGCAACCGTTACTAAAATCGATGGCTGTTCCACACAGGACTGTTGAGAGGAATTAACTTCAGTTGAGGGAACAGTGAGCAGAATTTTACTGCTTGAGGTATGACACATTCTAACAAGACGATGTAATGCTGGAAGCTGTCATTTTCCCTATGGGATCCGGTAAGCCATTTTTATTACAGACAATAAATAAGGGCTTCACAAGGGCTTTTTAAGACTGTAGACATTTTCTGGGCTAAATCGATTCATATAATAAACATATTTAGCCTTGAGGAATCATTTTAATCTGGGTATTTTGTAAAATAATATCGGCAGGCACTGTTTGGGACACCTTATTCTCTAGGGGCTTTCCCTTATCATAGGCAGAGTCTCATTTTCGCGCCGGTATTGCGCACTTGTTTTTGAGAAGCATGACATGCAGTCGCATGTGTGAGGAGCTCTGATACATAGAAAAGACTTTCTGAAGGCGTCATTTGGTATCGTATTCCCCAAATTTGGTGTGCAATACTTTTAAGGCTTTAAGACACTGTGGTGAAATTTTGGTGAATTTTGAACAATTCCTTCATACTTTTTCGCAATTGCAGTAATAAAGTGTGTTCAGTTTAAAATTTAAAGTGACAGTAACGGTTTTATTTCAAAACGTTTTTTGTACTTTGTTATCAAGTTTATGCCTGTTTAACATGTCTGAACTACCAGATAGACTGTGTTCTGAATGTGGGGAAGCCAAGGTTCCTTCTCATTTAAATAGATGTGATTTATGTGACACAAAATTTAGAGAAAATGATGCCCAAGATGATTCCTCAAGTGAGGGGAGTAAGCATGGTACTGCATCATCCCCTCCTTCGTCTACACCAGTCTTGCCCACTCAGGAGGCCCCTAGTACATCTAGCGCGCCAATACTCCTTACTATGCAACAATTAACGGCTGTAATGGATAATTCTATCAAAAACATTTTAGCCAAAATGCCCACTTATCAGCGTAAGCGCGACTGCTCTGTTTTAGATAATACTGAAGAGCATGAGGACGCTGATGATATTGTTTCTGAAGGGCCCCTACACCAGTCTGAGGGGGCCAGGGAGGTTTTGTCTGAGGGAGAAATTTCAGATTCAGGGAAAATTTCTCAACAAGCTGAACCTGATGTGATTACATTTAAATTTAAGTTGGAACATCTCCGCGCTCTGCTTAAGGAGGTGTTATCCACTCTGGATGATTGTGAGAATTTGATCATCCCAGAGAAACTATGTAAAATGGACAAGTTCCTAGAGGTCCCGGGGCCCCCAGAAGCTTTTCCTATACCCAAGCGGGTGGCGGACATTGTAAATAAAGAATGGGAAAGGCCCGGTATACCTTTCGTCCCTCCCCCCATATTTAAAAAATTGTTTCCTATGGTCGACCCCAGAAAGGACTTATGGCAGACAGTCCCCAAGGTCGAGGGGGCGGTTTCTACTTTAAACAAACGCACAACTATACCCATAGAAGATAGTTGTGCTTTCAAAGATCCTATGGATAAAAAATTAGAAGGTTTGCTTAAAAAGATGTTTGTTCAGCAAGGTTACCTTCTACAACCAATTTCATGCATTGTCCCTGTCACTACAGCCGCGTGTTTCTGGTTCGATGAGCTAGAAAAGGCGATCACTAGTGATTCTCCTCCTTATGAGGAGATTATGGACAGAATCCGTGCTCTCAAATTGGCTAATTCTTTCACCCTAGACGCCACTTTGCAATTGGCTAGGTTAGCGGCGAAAAATTCTGGGTTTGCTATTGTGGCGCGCAGAGCGCTTTGGTTGAAATCTTGGTCAGCGGATGCGTCTTCCAAGAACAAATTGCTTAACATTCCTTTCAAGGGGAAAACGCTGTTTGGCCCTGACTTGAAAGAGATTATCTCTGATATCACTGGGGGCAAGGGCCACGCCCTTCCTCAGGATAGGTCTTTCAAGGCCAAAAATAAACCTAATTTTCGTCCCTTTCGTAGAAACGGACCAGCCCCAAGTGCTACGTCCTCTAAGCAAGAGGGTAATACTTCTCAAGCCAAGCCAGCCTGGAGACCAATGCAAGGCTGGAACAAGGGAAAGCAGGCCAAGAAACCTGCCACTGCTACCAAGACAGCATGAACTGTTGGCCCCCGATCCGGGACCGGATCTGGTGGGGGGCAGACTCTCTCTCTTCGCTCAGGCTTGGGCAAGAGATGTTCTGGATCCTTGGGCACTAGAAATAGTCTCCCAAGGTTATCTTCTGGAATTCAAAGGGCTTCCCCCAAGGGGGAGGTTCCACAGGTCTCAATTGTCTTCAGACCACATAAAAAAACAGGCATTCTTACATTGTGTAGAAGACCTGTTAAAAATGGGAGTGATTCATCCTGTTCCATTAGGGGAACAAGGGATGGGGTTCTACTCCAATCTGTTCGTAGTTCCCAAAAAAGAGGGAACGTTCAGACCAATCTTAGATCTCAAGATCCTAAACAAGTTTCTCAAGGTTCCATCGTTCAAAATGGAAACCATTCGAACAATTCTTCCTTCCATCCAGGAAGGTCAATTCATGACCACGGTGGATTTAAAGGATGCGTATCTACATATTCCTATCCACAAGGAACATCATCGGTTCCTAAGGTTCGCATTCCTGGACAAGCATTATCAGTTCGTGGCACTTCCTTTCGGATTAGCCACTGCTCCAAGGATTTTCACAAAGGTACTAGGGTCCCTTCTAGCGGTGCTAAGACCAAGGGGCATTGCAGTAGTACCTTAATTGGACGACATTCTGATTCAAGCGTCGTCCCTTCCTCAAGCAAAGGCTCACACGGACATAGTCCTGGCCTTTCTCAGATCTCACGGATGGAAAGTGAACGTAGAAAAGAGTTCTCTATCTCCGTCAACAAGGGTTCCCTTCTTGGGAACAATAATAGACTCCTTAGAAATGAGGATTTTTCTGACAGAGGCCAGAAAAACAAAACTTCTAAACTCTTGTCAAATACTTCATTCCGTTCCTCTTCCTTCCATAGCGCAGTGCATGGAAGTAATAGGTTTGATGGTAGCGGCAATGGACATAGTTCCTTTTGCGCGCATTCATCTAAGACCATTACAACTGTGCATGCTCAGTCAGTGGAATGGGGACTATACAGACTTGTCTCCGACGATACAAGTAAATCAGAGGACCAGAGATTCACTCCGTTGGTGGCTGTCCCTGGACAACCTGTCACAAGGGATGAACTTCCGCAGGCCAGAGTGGGTCATTGTCACGACCGACGCCAGTCTGATGGGCTGGGGCGCGGTCTGGGGACCCCTGAAAGCTCAGGGTCTTTGGTCTCGGGAAGAATCTCTTCTACCGACAAATATTCTGGAACTGAGAGCGATACTCAATGCTCTCAAGGCTTGGCCTCAGCTAGCAAAGGCCAAGTTCATACGGTTTCAATCAGACAACATGACGACTGTTGCGTACATCAACCATCAGGGGGGAACAAGGAGTTCCCTGGCGATGGAAGAAGTGACCAAAATCATTCAATGGGCGGAGACTCACTCCTGCCACCTGTCTGCAATCCACATCCCAGGAGTGGAAAATTGGGAAGCGGATTTTCTGAGTCGTCAGACATTACATCCGGGGGAGTGGGAACTCCATCCGGAAATCTTTGCCCAAATTACTCAACTGTGGGGCATTCCAGACATGGATCTGATGGCCTCTCGTCAGAACTTCAAGGTTCCTTGCTACGGGTCCAGATCCAGGGATCCCAAGGCGACTCTAGTAGATGCACTAGTAGCACCTTGGACCTTCAAACTAGCTTATGTATTCCCGCCGTTTCCTCTCATCCCCAGGCTGGTAGCCAGGATCAATCAGGAGAGGGCATCGGTGATCTTGATAGCTCCTGCGTGGCCACGCAGGACTTGGTATGCAGATCTGGTGAATATGTCATCGGCTCCACCATGGAAGCTACCTTTGAGACGAGACCTTCTTGTTCAAGGTCCGTTCGAACATCCGAATCTGGTCTCACTCCAACTGACTGCTTGGAGATTGAACGCTTGATCTTATCAAAGCGAGGGTTCTCAGATTCTGTTATTGATACTCTTGTTCAGGCCAGAAAGCCTGTAACCAGAAAAATTTACCACAAAATATGGAAAAAATATATCTGTTGGTGTGAATCTAAAGGATTCCCTTGGGACAAGGTAAAAATTCCTAAGATTCTATCCTTTCTTCAAGAAGGATTGGAGAAAGGATTATCTGCAAGTTCCTTGAAGGGACAGATTTCTGCCTTGTCTGTGTTACTTCACAAAAAGTTGGCAGCTGTGCCAGATGTTCAAGCCTTTGTTCAGGCTCTGGTTAGAATCAAGCCTGTTTACAAACCTTTGACTCCTCCTTGGAGTCTCAACTTAGTTCTTTCAGTTCTTCAGGGGGTTCCGTTTGAACCCTTACATTCCGTTGATATTAAGTTATTATCTTGGAAAGTTTTGTTTTTGGTTGCAATTTCTTCTGCTAGAAGAGTTTCAGAATTATCTGCTCTGCAGTGTTCTCCTCCTTATCTGGTGTTCCATGCAGATAAGGTGGTTTTACGTACTAAACCTGGTTTTCTTCCGAAAGTTGTTTCTAACAAAAACATTAACCAGGAGATAGTCGTGCCTTCTTTGTGTCCGAATCCAGTTTCAAAGAAGGAACGTTTGTTGCACAATTTGGATGTTGTTCGCGCTCTAAAATTCTATTTAGATGCTACAAAGGATTTTAGACAAACATCTTCCTTGTTTGTTGTTTACTCTGGTAAAAGGAGAGGTCAAAAAGCAACTTCTACCTCTCTCTCTTTTTGGATTAAAAGCATCATCAGATTGGCTTATGAGACTGCTGGACGGCAGCCTCCTGAAAGAATCACAGCTCATTCCACTAGGGCTGTGGCTTCCACATGGGCCTTCAAGAACAAGGCTTCTGTTGATCAGATATGTCGGGCAGCGACTTGGTCTTCACTGCACACTTTTACCAAATTTTACAAGTTTGATACTTTTGCTTCTTCTGAGGCTATTTTTGGGAGAAAGGTTTTGCAAGCCGTGGTGCCTTCCATTTAGGTGACCTGATTTGCTCCCTCCCTTCATCCGTGTCCTAAAGCTTTGGTATTGGTTCCCACAAGTAAGGATGACGCCGTGGACCGGACACACCTATGTTGGAGAAAACAGAATTTATGTTTACCTGATAAATTACTTTCTCCAACGGTGTGTCCGGTCCACGGCCCGCCCTGGTTTTTTAATCAGGTCTGATAATTTATTTTCTTTAACTACAGTCACCACGGTATCATATGGTTTCTCCTATGCAAATATTCCTCCTTTACGTCGGTCGAATGACTGGGGTAGGCAGAGCCTAGGAGGGATCATGTGACCAGCTTTGCTGGGCTCTTTGCCATTTCCTGTTGGGGAAGAGAATATCCCACAAGTAAGGATGACGCCGTGGACCGGACACACCGTTGGAGAAAGTAATTTATCAGGTAAACATAAATTCTGTTTTTTTATAAAAAAAAAATGTATGTTTATAATAAATTAGATAAATTATTAATTTACTCTTTTAGTCTGAATATCATCTAATGAACAATAAACCTAGTAATTAACACATATCCTTGAGATTAGTCATTTTTTTATAACCAATTGCACAACCTTGCCAGATAATAATCTAATAAATACACAAATTAAGACTGAGCAATTTCTTATTTCAGAATTACTTTAGGCGCACTCAAAATACACATTTTTTTCCAGAAGATGACCTTTACCTCCCGTGATATCCGAAATTATTTCCGTCAGCCCGGTCCAAACAAAGTATTCCCTTTGCAAGGAATCACTAACAGTTTAGATTTTGATGATACATCTGCAGACTAAGGTTTTAACCATAAGGCTCTGCGGGCTAGAACAGAGAAACCTGAAATCTCCCTGCTTGATAACTTGTAGGGAAGTATCCGTAATGAAGGAATTAGCCAACTTAAGAGGCTTTATCCTATCATGAATCTCGGCCAAGGGAGTGTGTCTTAATAGCATCAGACAACGCATCAAACCAATATGCTGCCGCACTGGTGACGGTAGCAATGCACACAGCAAGTTGCCATTGTAAACCCTGGTGTACATACATCTTAAGTAACCCCTCTAATTTTTTATCCATAGGATCTTTAAAAGCACAACTATCCTCTATGGGTATAGTAGTTCTCTTAGCCAGGGTAGAAACAGCTCTTTCCACCTTAGGGACTGTTTGCCAAGTCTCCTTGACAGAGTCGGCTATGGGAAACATCTTTTTTAAATATAGGAGATGGAGAAAAAGGGATACCCAGTCCCTCCCACTCCTTAGCAATGATCTCAGAAGCTCGGTCTGGTACCGGAAAAACCTCTATCGAGGAAGGTACCTCAATATATTTGTTTAGCTTACTGGATTTCTTCAAATTAACTACGACCATAGTGTCGCTGTCATTGAATGTAGCTAAAACCTCCTTAAGTAAAAGACCGAGGTGTTCAAGCTTAAAGGGACACTGAACCCACATTTTTTTCGTGATTCAGATAGAGCATTACATTTTAAGCAACTTTCTAATTTACTCCTATTATCAAATTGTCGTCATTCTCTTGGTATCTTTATTTGAAATGCAAGAATGTAAGTTTAGATGCCGGCCTATTTTTGGTGAACAACCTGGGTTGTCCTTGTTGATTGGAGGATAAATTCATCAACCAATAAAAACGTGCTCTCCAGAGTCTGAACCCAAAAAAAGCTTAGATGCCTTCTTATTCAAATAAAGATAGCAAGAGAACAAAGAAAAATTGATAATAGGAGTAAATTAGAAAGTTGCTTAAAATGTAATGCTCTATCTGAATCACTAAAGAAAAAATTGTGGTGTCCCTTTAAACCTGAAGGATACAACTTCAGTAGCAGTAGTAGGTATTACACTGTCAGAGACTGAGATTTCACCCTCAGATGCTACTGAAGGATCATCCTCCTCAGGCTTCTGGGAGGGAACATCCAAAAAAGCAACAACTGCGTTAGTAACCTCACCTACTGAATGTCTACTTTTCCTCTTGCGCTTCCCCTGCAACATGGGGAAGGCAGATAATGCATCAGAAACCGCAGAGAACACGAGAGAAGTGATGTCTTGCAACGTAACTCCAGAGGGAGTTAAAGAGGAAGCGCAGGGCACTGCATGTGTGGGCGAAACAAGTTGGGATGCTTGAGGAGAAAGCTGCGGCATAAATTGAACATTGACATTAGACTCCTGAACAATATCCTCCTTGGAGGATGATGGCTCAGAAAAAAGTCTATCCCTGTAATTTAAATTTCTCTTAATGCATGAGGAACGGGATTGGTGGTTCCACATTGGCATCAAAACACAAAGAACAAGTAAAATTGTGCAAGGTTTCCTGGTCTAGTCTAACTCACAATGTCAAATATCAGATAAAAAGTTCAAATCTTTAATCAAATTTAAAACTAGAAAAAAATATTACTGTCTT
This sequence comes from Bombina bombina, assembly GCF_027579735.1. Lineage (NCBI taxonomy): Eukaryota > Metazoa > Chordata > Amphibia > Anura > Bombinatoridae > Bombina > Bombina bombina. The sequence continues at coordinate 19,503,963 of NC_069504.1, read as the reverse complement.
TTTTACTTTTACATTAAAGAAATGACAGTAAATTTAAACAATATCTCAGATCACCTCTACACCTCAGCAGCTAAGCTGAGGTGCCTACCTGCCAAATGACACCGGTCTTTTTCTGAACAGGAGCCAATATTTTATTTTAACAACAACAGCAACAGATGAAAGAAACTGGTCTCCGTTTCCAACCATGCATAGGAAAAGCGCAATGCATATACAGAAAACAGAAGCTGCACTGTCTCTTCCAATCAACAGGAAGTAAAGGCAAAAGGCGCGCAACGCAAATTGCCGCCTCCTGTAGACCCGACCCGGTCTATTTTTATATAAGTGAAACCGCCGGGAGAATGGAACCACCAACTTGCCTTTTAAGCCCCAGTGCCTGCATTCAGCCTCCCCTGAGCCCTTGTATGTGTCCCTTGTAATAAAGTGCCTTTTTATTCTGAGTCTTCTTATCACCCAGAAAATAAAGTAAGCACTTACCTCCTCATCTGCCTGACAGCAAGGCAGCTCCCAGGTTTGAGTGGTCTTCTCCCTCCTATGGACCTGTGAAAAGAAAGAACCGACTGAGCAATATTATCCAGTCTGTAAGGGTTAGGGCAGCATCAGTATATAGGAGGCGCAGTGAGAATAATGTCCCACAAGTTCCCATTGCTCTAAAGCCACCACTGCTCTACTGAAGAGACTGACATGGACTATGGCTATACCCTAGAACAAAGCAGCACAATCTTGTACTACTTTAAAAATAATAAACTCTTAAATGAAGATCTTTTTCTAACACCTCACTTTACCATTTCCTTGCTCTAATGTAGGCAAAGAGAATGACTGGGGTGGGAGGGAAGGGAGGAGCTATTTAACAGCTTGACTGTGGTGCTCTTTGCCGCCTCCTGCTGGAGTGATATTCCCAGTAGTAATTAGATGATCCGTGGACTCATCATGTCATTAAAAAGAAAAAACAATTTTAAACAATTTTACAATTTACTATTAAACTTTTCTTCATTCTCTTAGTATCCATTATTAAAAAAAAATACCTATAACCCTGTTTTGCATAACCAACATTGTTATATTAATATACTTTTTGCCTCTGTGATTACCTTGTATGTAAGCCTCTGTAGGAGGTTCCCTTATCTCAGTTCTTTTGACAGACTTGCATTTAGCCAATCAGTGCCCTCTCAATTCTAATGCCAAGGGTGTGGTCACATTGTTTTCTATATGGCACACATGTACTAACACCCTTTAGCTGTGAAAAACAGCCAAATGCATTGAAATAAGGGGCAGCTTCAAGGGCTTAGAAACTAGCATACAAGCTTACCTAGGTTTAGCTTTTTAAGAAAGAATACCAAGAGAACAAAGCATGTTTGATAAGTGAATTGAAAAGTTGTTTAAAATTGCTCTGAATTATGAGTTAAATTTTGACTACACTGTCCCTTTAAGTCTGAATTTCAACAAATGATACCAAGAGAAGCAAGCAAATTAGATGAGATAATATAGTACATTGGTTTTTTTACAATTGAATGTTCTACTCAATGCTCTAAACCTATTTTTTTTCTTTCATGATTCAGATAGAGCAGCAATTTTAAAAAAACTTTATAATTTACTCCTATTAAACTATTTCTTCATTCTCTTGATATCTTTATTTGAAAAAGCAATTATCTAAGCTGAGGAGCTGGCCCATGTTTGATTCAGCACCCTTAGCTTAGATTCCTGCTTTTTCAAATAAAGATAGCAAGAGAACAAAGAAAAATGAATAGGAGTAAATTATAAAATTGCTACTCTGAGTCATGAAAGAAAACATTTGGCTTTAGTATCCCTTTAAAGTTTACGGTTCACTTTACTGCACTTTTACATGATTTATGCAGGATATAGTGTTCTTCAGTTTTATTATACACCTATGTCTTTACAGTGAAAAGCAAAGTATCCATCACTATACAAGCAAACACAGAAGATACCAACCAGCTCGGCACTACTAGCCATGGGCCGCTGCTAGATAGGCACTACTAGCCATGGGCCGCTGCTAGATAGGCACTACTAGCCATGGGCCGCTGCTAGATAGGCACTACTAGCAAACACAGAAGATACCAACCAGCTCGGCACTACTAGCCATGGGCCGCTGCTAGATAGGCACTACTAGCCATGGGCCGCTGCTAGATAGGCACTACTAGCCATGGGCCGCTGCTAGATAGGCACTACTAGCCATGGGCCGCTGCTAGATAGGCACTACTAGCCATGGGCCGCTGCTAGATAGGCACTACTAGCCATGGGCCGCTGCTAGATAGGCACTACTAGCCATGGGCCGCTGCTAGATAGGCACTACTAGCCATGGGCCGCTGCTAGATAGGCACTACTAGCCATGGGCCGCTGCTAGATAGGCACTACTAGCCATGGGCCGCTGCTAGATAGGCACTACTAGCCATGGGCCGCTGCTAGATAGGCACTACTAGCCATGGGCCGCTGCTAGATAGGCACTACTAGCCATGGGCCGCTGCTAGATAGGCACTACTAGCCATGGGCCGCTGCTAGATAGGCACTACTAGCCATGGGCCGCTGCTAGATAGGCACTACTAGCCATGGGCCGCTGCTAGATAGGCACTACTAGCCATGGGCCGCTGCTAGATAGGCACTACTAGCCATGGGCCGCTGCTAGATAGGCACTACTAGCCATGGGCCGCTGCTAGATAGGCACTACTAGCCATGGGCAGCGGCTAGATAGGCACTACTAGCCATGGGCCGCGGCTAGATAGGCACTACTAGCCATGGGCCGCGGCTAGATAGGCACTACTAGCCATGGGCAGCGGCTAGATAGGCACTACTAGCCATGGGCAGCGGCTAGATAGGCACTACTAGCCATGGGCAGCGGCTAGATAGGCACTACTAGCCATGGGCAGCGGCTAGATAGGCACTACTAGCCATGGGCAGCGGCTAGATAGGCACTACTAGCCATGGGCAGCGGCTAGATAGGAAGATAGTCTGATCCCTTCCATGGTGACCTACCGTCAGCTCGGCTCTAGAAGTGATTAGCTGCTCTGGGTCCTGATTCACCAGTGAGAATTATTTGTAGCATAAACCAAAATGACAAAGATATCCAATAATGTCAGATTGTCCCCTTAAAGTAAATTAGCATAAAAAAGCAATGCAATTATAGAAAGCAAAAGGAATTTGAGAGTATCAGCAGACCTTATAATTGCTTAATTAAGGATAGAAACAAAAGTCCCAACAATGTCTGGCTGATTCATTAGTGCAGCCGCCGCCGCAACAGCGTCACATAGATCTTTGCTAATTGTGACTCTGTGGCAAGTACAATCACCAGGGACTAGCCACAAAGCTGTACAAACGTGGTGCCCGAGTGATGAAATATATGTACGTGCCGTTCTACTAAATCACAAACTATAGCTAAATATTACGGTATTTACCTTCAGTTTTCAGTACAAAGGACACAGCCACAACCAAAATTAACCAATACTCCATTTTCCTTGTCAATAATAGACAATCAATAAAAAATGTAAATGCTGGAGAGTTCAGGACTAAAACCAGTAAAAAATAAAATGTATGCTTACCTGATAAATTTGTTTTTTTAGACACGATGAGTCCACGGATCATCTTCATTACTTATGGGATATTCACCTCCTGGTCAGCAGGAGGAGGCAAAGAGCACCACAGCAGGGTGTCTGAAGTTTACAATAATTAACAACCTGTCTTAAAAGAGCAGGGTGGGCCGTGGACTCATCGTGTCTAAAAAGAAACAAATTTATCAGGTAAGCATACATTTTCTTTTCTTTTTAAAGACACGATGAGTCCACGGATCATCTTCATTACTTGGGATACAATACCCAAGCTAGAGGACACAGATAAGGGAGGGACAAGACAGGGAACCTAAACGGAAGGCACCACTGCTTGAAGAACCTTTCTTCCAAAAGTGTCCTCAGCCGAGGCAAAAGTATCAAATTTATAGAATTTAGAAAAAGTGTGAAGAGAGGACCAAGTTGCAGCCTTGCAAATCTGTTCTACAGAATCTTCATTTTTGAATGCCCATGAGGAAGCAACAGCCCTAGTAGAATGAGCCATAACTCCCTCAGGAGGCTGCTGTCCAGCAGTCTCATATGCAAAACAGATGATACTATTCAGCCAAAAAGAAAGAGGTAGCCGTAGCTTTCTGACTCTTACGTTTTCCAGAGAAAATTACAAACAAAGAGGACTGACAAAAATCCTTAGATGCTTGTAAATAAAACTTTAAAGCACGGACCACGTCCAAATTGTGCAAAAGACATTCCTTCTGAGAAGGAGGATTAGGACACAAGGAAGGAACAACAATCTCCTGATTAATGTTCCTATCTGAAACAACCTTAGGAAGAAAACCTAGCTTAGTACGTAAAACTACCTTATCTGAATGGAAAATAAGATAAGGTGAAGAGTATTGCAATGCCGAGAGCTCAGACACTCTACAAGCTGAAGAAATAGCAGAGATTTGACCCTTTAGGGAACTTGTCGATAAACCCTTCTCCAAACCTTCTTGGAGAAAAGACAAAATTTTGGGAATCCTAACTCTACTCCATGAGTAGCCCTTGGATTCACACCAATAGAGATATTGACGCCATATTTTATGGTAAATCCTTCTAGTGACAGGCTTGCGAGCCTGAATCATGGTCTTTCTGACCGAATCCGAAAAACCCCGCTTGGATAAGATTAAGCGTTCAATCTCCAAGCAGTCAGCTTCAGAGAAACTAGATTTGGATGAAGGAAGGGCCCTTGAATTAGAAGGTCCTTCCTCAACAGAAGTCTCCAGGGTGACAGAGATGACATGTCCATCAGATCTGCATACCAAATCCTGCGAGGCCAAGCAGGAGCAATGAGGATCACTGATGCCTTCTCCTGTTTGATTCGAGCAATGACCCGAGGAAGAAGTGAAAACAGGGGAAATAGATGCTCTGGCGGTTCCTTGGTCCTTCAGCCTAGCATACCTATCAGTTCCGCTTGGGGATCCCTGGACCTCGACCCGTATCTTGGGAGCTTGGCATTCTGACGAGATGCCATGAGATCCAACTCTGGCCGACCCCATCTGAGAATCAGGTTGGAGAACACTTTGATAGAAAAAAAATAAATACATAAAAATGTTTGCACAATACCATGTGCAGGAGTTCATCGGATTGAAGCAGCTGGTTCTGTGCAATTAACCAAATAATCGCTGACCACCTAATTGATAATGAGATTCATTGACAACGATTTTTATGATCAATCTTACCGATTAGTTGTTGCAGCCCTAGATAGAAGCTCTATACCCTCCATCTCAGTTCTCTGGGAGGGTACATCCAAGATTGCCACCATGGCATCAGAAACCTCACTGATAACATGGTTGTCTTTCCTCTTACGTTTGCCTTGTAGCATAGGAAAAGCAGACAATGCATCAGAAATTGTGGAAGACATAAGCGCACCTATGTCTTTTAAAGTAACTAAAGCAGGTGCTAGAACAGAAGTACAGGGCACTGCTTGTGCGGGCATTACAGTTTAGGACGCTTGGGGAGAAAGCTGCGGCATACTCTGAATCTCGTCAGACTCCTGAGAAGCATCCGCTTTTGAAAAATTGTGTTCATGAAAAATCTTCTCTATAACTTAAAGCCCTCTCAATACATGAGGGACAAAAAGGAATTGGTGGTTCCACATTGGCATCCAAACACATGGAGCAAGTAACATTTTGTACAGCTCCTATGTCCATGTTGAAGCACAGTAGAATAACAATGTAATAAAACTTTACCTTTATACAAAAATCTCATTACAAAAAAACTGTTACTGGCCCTTTAAAATTTAGAAATAAACATTTCTCTTGTTAAGTGTGTTCAGTCCACGGGTCATCCATTACTTATGGGATATATTCTCCTTCCCAACAGGAAGTTGCAAGAGGATCACCCAAGCAGAGCTGCTATATAGCTCCTCCCCTCACATGTCATACCCAGTCATTCTCTTGCAACCCTCAACAAAGAAGGAGGTTGCGAGAGGAGCTGGAGTTTTTACTTAACTATTAACTATTCTTCAATCAAAAGTTTGTTATTTTAAATGGCACCGGAGTGTGCTGTTTTTCTATCTCAGGCAGTATTTGGAAGAAGAAACTGCCTGCGTTTTTTATCTATGATCTTAGCAGGCGTAACTAAGATCCACTGGCTGTTCTCGACATTCTGAGGAGTGGGGTAACTACAGACTGGGAATAGCATGCGGGGTCCTCCGCAAATGAGGTATGTGTGGTACCTTATTTTCTGGGAATGGAATTGACTAAGAAAATACTGCTGTTACCGTATGATGTAAGTACAGCCTTAAATGCAGTAGTAGCAACTGGTATCAGGCTGATAGATGTATGCGCGGTCGAGTTATATTCTAGGGACTAGAATTTGACTGAGAAAATACTGTTAACACTGAAATAATAAATGTTGTTTTTTAATAAAACGTTTACTGGCATGTTATTTGTTTTTTGTGAGGTACTTTGGTGATAAATCGCTTTGGGCATGATTTTTTCCACATGGCTGACATACTTTTCTGCATGGAAACAGTTATATCAGGGCTCCCACTGTTGTGATTGGAGTGGGAGGGCCCTTGTTTTAGCGCCTTGTTGCGCAGTTAAAATTATTGCACAGTCTTTCTGCTTCTTCCTCCTTGATCCAGGACGTCTCTAGAGAGCTCAGGGGTCTGCAAATTTCATTTGTGAGGGAGGTAATCAGTCACAGCAGATCTGTGACAGTGTGCTGACTGATTAAAAGCGTTAAATCTTAATTGATATCTGTTTTATCTGTTTTGGGTATCGAGGGGTTAATCATCCTTTTGCTAATGGGTGCAATCCTCTGCTAATAGTACACTTCTTGTTAAGAATTGTTTAATTATATCTGTATTTTTGAAGCGCTGCAGCGTTTTTTATATTGCTTGTAAACTTATTGAAAGTGATTTCCAAGCTTGTTAGTTTCATTACTAAGTCTGTTTTAAACATGTCTGATTCAGAGGAAACTGTTTGTTCATCATGTTCAAAAGCCAATGTGGAGCCCAATAGAACGATGTGTACTAATTGTATTGATATTGCTTTGAATAAAAGTCAATCTGTACCGATAAAGAAGCTATCACCAGACAACGAGGGGGAAGTTATGCCGCCTAACTCTCCTCACGTGTCAGTCCCTGCGTCTCCCGCTCGGGAGATGCGTAGGATTGAGACACCTAGTACATCTAGGCCCTTACAAATCACATTACATGATATGGCTAATGTTATGAAAGAAGTATTATATAATATGCCCGAATTAAGGGGCAAACGCGATAGCTCTGGGTTAAGGACAGAGCGCGCTGATGACACGAGAGCCATGTCTGATACTGCGTCACAACTTGCAGAACATGAGGACGGTGAGCTTCATTCTGTCGGTGACGGTTCTGATTCGGGGAGACCGGATTCAGAAATTTCAAATTTTAAATTTAAGCTTGAGAACCTCCGTGTGTTACTAGGGGAGGTATTAGCGGCTCTGAATGATTGCGACACGGTGGCAATTCCAGAGAAATTGTGTAGGTTGGATAGATACTATGCGGTACCGGTGTGTACTGACGTTTTTTCCTATACCAAAAAGACTTACAGAAATTATCAGTAAGGAGTGGGATAGACCCGGTGTGCCTTTTTCCCCTCCCCCGATATTTAGAAAAATGTTCCCTATAGACGCCACCACACGAGACTTATGGCAGACGGTCCCTAAGGTGGAGGGAGCAGTTTCTACGTTAGCCAAGCGTACCACTATCCCGGTGGAGGATAGCTGTGCTTTCTCAGATCCAATGGATAAAAAATTAGAGGGTTATCTTAAGAAAATGTTTGTTCAACAGGGTTTTATATTGCAGCCTCTTGCATGCATTGCGCCTGTCACGGCTGCAGCGGCATTCTGGTTTGAGTCTCTGGAAGAGGCGATTCGCACAGAGCCGTTGGATGAGGCCTTGAGCAAAGTTAGAACCCTTAAGCAAGCTAATGCGTTTGTTTCAGATGCCGTAGTACATCTAACCAAACTTACGGCTAAAAATTCCGGATTCGCCATACAGGCGCGCAGAGCGCTCTGGCTTAAATCCTGGCCAGCGGATGTAACTTCCAAGTCTAAACTACTTAACATTCCTTTCAAAGGGCAGACCTTATTCGGGCCCGGCTTGAAGGAAATTATTGCTGACATTACGGGAGGTAAGGGCCACGCCCTTCCTCAGGACAGGGCCAAACCAAAGGCCAAACAGTCTAATTTTCGTGCCTTTCGTAACTTCAAGGCAGGAGCAGCATCGACTTCCTCCGCTCCAAAACAGGAAGGAACTACTGCTCGTTACAGACAAGGTTGGAAAGGCAACCAGTCATGGAACAAGGGCAAGCAGGCCAGAAAGCCTACTCCCGCCCCTAAGACAGCATGAAGTCAGGGCCCCCTATCCAGAGACGGATTTAGTGGGGGGCAGACTTTCTCTCTTTGCCCAGGCTTGGGCAAGAGATGTGCAGGATCCCTGGACGTTAAAGATTATATCTCAGGGATACCTTCTGGATTTCAAATCCTCTCCTCCACAAGGGAGGTTCCATCTTTCGAGGTTATCGACAAACCTAGTAAAGAGAGAGGCATTTCTACAATGTGTACAAGACCTCTTAATCATGGGGGTGATCCACTCAGTTCCGCGATCGGAACAGGGACAAGGATTTTACTCAAATCTATTTGTGGTTCCCAAAAAAGAGGGAACCTTCAGACCAATCTTGGACTTAAAGATCTTAAACAAATTCCTAAGGGTACCATCGTTCAAGATGGAAACCATTCGAACCATCCTACCCATGATCCAAGTGGGTCAATATATGACCACGGTGGACTTAAAGGATGCTTACCTTCATATACCGATTCACAAAGATCATTATCGGTACCTGAGGTTTGCCTTTCTAGACAGGCATTACCAGTTTGTGGCTCTTCCCTTCGGGTTAGCCACGGCCCCGAGAATTTTTACGAAGGTTCTGGGCTCACTTCTGGCGGTACTAAGACCACGAGGCATAGCGGTGGCTCCGTACCTAGACGACATTCTGATACAAGCGTCAAGTTTTCAGAATGCTAAGTCTCATACAGAGATAGTTCTAGCATTTCTGAGGTCGCATGGGTGGAAAGTGAACGTGGAAAAGAGTTCTCTGTTACCACTCACACGGGTTCCTTTTCTAGGGACTCTTATAGATTCTGTAGAGATGAAGATTTACCTGACGGAGTCAAGGTTATCAAAGATTCTCAATGCTTGCCGTGTCCTTCATTCCATTCCAAGCCCATCGGTAGCTCAATGCATGGAGGTAATCGGCTTAATGGTAGCGGCAATGGACATAGTGCCATTTGCGCGCCTGCATCTCAGACCGCTGCAACTATGCATGCTCAGTCAATGGAACGGGGATTACTCAGATCTGTCCCCTTTGCTAAATCTGGACCAGGAGACCAGAGATTCGCTTCTCTGGTGGTTGTCGCCGGTTCATCTGTCCAAAGGAATGACCTTATGCAGGCCAGATTGGACGATCGTAACAACGGATGAGAGCCTTCTAGGCTGGGGAGCAGTCTTGAATTCCCTGAAGGCTCAGGGATCGTAGACTCAGGAGGAGAAACTCCTCCCAATAAATATTCTAGAATTAAGAGCAATATTCAATGCTCTTCTGGCTTGGCCTCAGTTAGCAAAGCTGAGGTTCATCAGATTTCAGTCGGACAATATCACGACTGTGGCTTACATCAATCATCAAGGGGGAACCAGGAGTTCCCTAGCGATGTTGGAAGTCTCGAAGATAATTCGCTGGGCAGAGACTCACTCTTGCCACCTGTCAGCGATTCACATCCCAGGCGTAGAGAACTGGGAGGCGGATTTCCTAAGTCGCCAGACTTTTCATCCGGGAGAGTGGGAACTTCACCCGGAGGTATTTGCTCAACTGATTCGTCGTTGGGGCAAACCGGATCTGGATCTCATGGCATCTCGCCAGAACGCAAAGTTTCCTTGTTACGGATCCAGGTCCAGGGACCCGGGAGCGGTGCTGGTAGATGCATTAGCAGCCCCTTGGGTTTTCAACATAGCTTATGTGTTTCCACCATTTCCGTTGCTACCTCGGCTGATTGCCAGGATCAAACAGGAGAGGGCATCGGTAATTCTGATAGCGCCTGCGTGGCCACGCAGGACCTGGTATGCAGACCTAGTGGACATGTCGTCCAGGCGTTAGTAAATGCACACAACCCAACCGGCTTCACATAGTGAAATAAAAAACGAAAGTGAAAAAAGTAAATTCATGCTTACCTGATAAATTAATTTCTTCTATGGTACGAGGAGTCCACGGATTCATCCTTTACTTGTGGGATATTATCCTCCTGCTAACAGGAAGTGGCAAAGAGCACCACAGCAGAGCTGTCTATATAGTTCCTCCCTTAGCTCCACCCCCCAGTCATTCGACCGAAGGTACAGGAAGAAAAAGGAGAAACTAAAAGGTGCAGAGGTGACTGAAGTTTAAATAAAAAAAAAAATATAATCTGTCTTAAATTGACAGGGCGGGCCGTGGACTCGTCGTACCATAGAAGAAATTAATTTATCAGGTAAGCATAAATTTACTTTCCTTCTATAAGGTACGACGAGTCCACGGATTCATCCTTTACTTGTGGGATACAATACCAAAGCTATAGGACACGGATGAACGTGAGGGACAAGACAGATGCCTAAACAGAAGGCACCACTGCTTGAAGAACTTTTCTCCCAAAAATAGCCTCCGAAGAAGCAAAAGTATCAAATTTGTAAAATTTGGAAAAGGTATGAAGTGAAGACCAAGTTGCAGCCTTACAAATATGCTCAACAGAAGCATCATTTTTAAAAGCCCATGTGGAAGCCACCGCTCTAGTAGAGTGAGCCGTAATTCTCTCAGGAGGCTGCTGTCCAGCAGTCTCGTATGCCAAACGGATGATGCTTTTCAGCCAAAAAGATAGAGAGGTAGCCGTATCTTTTTGACCTCTACATTTTCCAGAATAGACAACAAACAGAGAAGATGTTTGACGGAAATCTTTGGTCGCTTGCAAGTAAAACTTCAAAGCACGAAGCACGTCCAAGTTGTGCAACAGACGCTCCTTCTTAGAGAAGGAACAACAATTTCCTGGTTAATATTCTTATTAGTAACCACCTTAGGAAGAAATCCAGGTTTGGTACGCAAAACCACCTTATCAGAATGAAAAACAAGATAAGGCGAGTCGCATTGCAATGCAGATAGTTCAAAAACTATTCGGGCCGAAGAGATAGCAACTAAAAACAGAACTTTCCAAGACAGAAGCTTAATATCTATGGAATGCATAGGTTCAAACGGAACCCCTTGAAGAACTTTAAGAACTAAATTCAAACTCCATGGCGGAGCAACCGGTTTAAACACAGGCTTGATTCTAACTAAAGCCTGACAAAACGACTGAACGTCTGGAACATCTGCCAGACGCTTGTGCAGTAAAATTGACAAAGCAGATATCTGTCCCTTTAGGGAAGTAGCTGATAAGCCCTTCTCCAATCCTTCTTGGAGAAAGGACAAAATCCTAGGAATCCTGATCTTACTCCATAAGTAGCCTTTGGATTCACACCAATAAAGATAATTATGCCATATCTTATGATAAATCTTCCTAGTGACAGGCTTTCGAGCCTGAATCAAGGTATCTATGACCGACTCAGAGAAACCCCGCTTGGATAAAATCAAGCGTTCAATCTCCAGGCAGTCAGCCGCAGAGAAACTAGATTTGGATGCTGGAACGGACCTTAAATGAGAAGGTCCCGTCTCAGTGGTAGTGTCCATGGTGGTAGAGATGACATGTCCACCAGGTCTGCATACCAAGTCCTGCGTGGCCACGCAGGTGCTATGAAAATCACCAAAGCTCTCTCCTGTGTGATTCTGGCAATCAGAGGGAGGGAGGAGAGGAAATGGTGGAAACACATAAGCCAGGTTGAACGACCAAGGTACTGCTAGAGCATCTATCAGTACTGCTTGAGGATCCATTGATCTGGACCCGTAACAAGGAAGTTTGGCGTTCTGACGAGATGGTCTCAGATCCAATTCTGGTGTGCCCCATTGATGAATCAATTGTGCAAACACCTCTGGATGGAGTTCCCACTCCCCCAGGTGAAGAGTCTGACAACTTAGAAAATTCGCTTCCCAGTTCTCCACTCCTGGGATATAGATTGCTGATAGATGGCAAGAGTGAGTCTCTGCCCATCAAATTATTTTTGTAACCTCTATCATCGCTAGAGAACTCCTTGTTCCCCCTGATGATTGATATATGCTACAGTCGTGAAATTGTCCGACTGAAATCTTATGAATCTGGCCGAAGCCAGCTAAGGCCACGTCTGAAACGCGTTGAATATCGCTCTCAATTCTAGAATATTTATCGGGAGGAGAGCCCCCTCCTGAGTCCACACTCGCTGTGCTTTCAGGGAATTCCAGACTGCACCCCAGCCCAATAGGCTGGTGTCCGTCATCACTATGACCCATTCTTTCCTGCGGAAACACATTCCCTGGGACAGATGATCCTGTGACAACCACCAAAGAATAGAGTCTCTGGTCTCTTGATCCAGATTTATCAGAGGAGATAAATTTGCATAATCCCCATTTCACTGTTTCAGCATGCGTAGTTGCAGTGGTCTGAGATGCAAGCGAGCAAACGGAACTATGTCCATTGCCGCTACCATTAGTCCGATTAACTCCATACACTGAGCCACTGACGGTCGAGGAATGGAATTAAGAGCTCGGCACATGGCTAAAATCTTTGATTTCCTGACCTCCGTCAGAAAAATTTTCATGTCTACCGAATCTATCAGAGTTCCCAGGAAAGGAACTCTTGTGAGAGGGATAAGTGAACTCTTTTTTAAGTTCGCCTTCCACCCGTGAGATCTTAGAAAAGCCAACACGATGTCCGTGTGAGATTTGGCTAGTTGGTAAGTTGACGCCTGAATTAAGATATTGTCCAGATAAGGCACCACTGCTATACCCTGCGGCCTTAGGACCGCCAGAAGGGACCCTAGCACCTTTGTGAAAATTCTGGGAGCTGTGGCCAACCCGAAGGGAAGAGCCACAAACTGGTAATGCTTGTCCAGAAAGACAAACCTGAGAAACTGATCTTTGTGGATAGGGATGTGCAGATACGCATCCTTTAAATCCACGGTGGTCATATATTGACCCTCCTGGATCATTGGTAAAATAGTCTGAATGGTCTCCATCTTGAAGGATGGTACTCTGAGGAATTTGTTTGTTCTGAAGGTCTGAAGGTTCCCTCTTTTTTGGGAACCACAAACAGATTGCAGTAAAACCCCTGCCCCTGTTCTGTTTTTGGAACTAGGCAGATTACTCCCATGGTATATAGGTCTTCTACACAGCGTAAGAACGCCTCTCTTTTTGTCTGGTTTACAGACAATCGAGAAAGATGGAATCTCCCCTTTGGAGGGGAATCTTTGAAGTCTAGAAGATACCCCTGGGTAACAATTTCTAAAGCCCAGGAGTCCTGAACGTCTCTTGCCCAAGCCTGAGCAAAGAGAGAAAGTCTGCCCCCTACTAGATCCGGTCCTGGATCGGGGGCTGATCCTTCATGCTGTCTTGGTGGCAGCAGTGGGCTTCTTGGCCTGTTTACCTTTGTTCCAAGTCTGGTTAGGTCTCCAGACTGACTTGGATTTGCAGCAGGGGAGGAGGAAGAGGGACCATCTTTGAAGTTTCAAAAGGAACAAAAATTATTTTGTTTGGTCCTCATCTTACTTGTCTTATCCTGAGGAAGGGCATGGCCTTTTCCTCCAGTGATGTCTGAAATGATCTCTTTCAGTTCAGGCCCGAATAGGGTCTTACCCTTGAAAGGGATGGCTAAAAGCTTAGATTTTGATGACACGTCAGCAGACCAGGACTTAAGCCATAACGCTCTACACGCTAAAATGGCAAAATCTGAATTCTTTGCCGCTAATTTAGCCCGTTGAAAAGCGGCATCTGTAATGAAATTATTAGCTAGCTTGAGAGCCCTAATTCTATCCAGAATATCATCTAGTGGGGTCTCAACCTGAAGAGCCTCAACTAGAGCCTCAAACCAAATAGCAGCTGCAGTAGTTACAGGGACAATGCACGCTTATAGGTTGCAGAAGAAAACCCTGATGATTAAATATTTTCTTTTGGAGACCCTCTAATTTTTTTAACCATAGGATCTTTGAAAGCACAACTGTACTCAATAGGTATACTTGTACACTTAGCCAGGGTAGAAATAGCTCATTCGCTTAAAAGTAGGAGTGGGAGAAAAGGGAATACCTGGTCTATCCCACTCCGAAATCCTCTTAGAGACCGGAAAAACATTAGTGTAGGCAGGAACCTCTAGATATCTGTCCATTTTACACAATTTCTCTGGAACTAATATAGGGTCACAATAATCCAGAGTCACTAAAACCTCCCTGAGCAACAAGCTGAGGTGTTCTAGCTTAAATTTAAAAGCCGTCATAACCGAGTCTGTCTGAGGGAACATCTTTCCTGAATCAGAAATCTCTCCCTCAGACAGCAAATCCCTCACCCCCAACACAAGAACATTGTGAGGGTACATCGGATATGGCTAATAAAGCGTCAGAGGGCTCAGCCTTTACTCTCACACCAGATCTACTGCGCTTCCCCTGCAATCCAGGCAGCTTAGATAAAACCTCTGAGGGTAGTATTCATAACTGCGGCCATATCTTGCAGGGTGAAAGAATTGGACGCACTAGAAGTACTTGGCGTCGCTTATGCGGGTGTTAATGGTTGTGACACTTGGGGAGAATTAGATGGCATAACTTGATTCCCTTCTGACTGAGAATCATCCTGCGACATACTTTTATTAGCTAAAATATGTACTTTGCAATTTATTGCCCTTTCAGTGCATGAGGGACACATTTTAAGTGGGGTTCCACAATGGCTTCCAAACACATAGAACATTGGCTTTCCTCAATGTCAGACATGTTGAACAGGCTAGTAATGACCACAGACAAGCTTGAAGACACTTTATTTAGTGAAGAAATAACAATCTTAAAAAACGGTACTGCGCCTTTAAGAGAAAAAAAGCATACACGTTTTTGCAAAACTGCTTTAAAATACACCAATTGTTTCAATTTTTTGATATAAGATTCAATTTATGCAGCTAAGTTTGCCCCACAAAGAAAGGAACACTTAACCCTTTACTGTTAAAAACCGGATAATTAATAAGGCCTAAATCCGGAAAAAACACCCCCAGCACCTCGCCACAGACCTGCTGTGGCGCCTACCTGCCCTCAGGGATTGGAAAAACGGGGTTAAAGCTTCTATTTGGCCCAACGCTTCCACAAGGGCCCACCAGAGCTTGCTGCTTGCTTTGTAAATACAACTGCGCAACTGAGGCGCAAAAATAGGCCCCGCCCATCTCACTCAATGTTTTTTCAGCCTAAATGAACCGCACCAGAGTGGTTCAAAACTAGCCATGTGGGTTCTGAAACCCAAAAGGAGAAAGTGTACCCTCAAAGTTTCAAAAAACGTTATAGCCAAAAACGTTATCAGCACTCCCAGTTCAAAAAACATTTGCCCACAAACCCAATTGTTTTAATTTTTTTTATTAGCCCCTATATGCAAGCTTAGTAATACCCCTCTTCTCTTTAGGATTACTGCTTACTGTCAGCCTTTCTGAAATACCGCAGTCTCTCCAGAAAAAATGAATGAACATACCTCACAGCTATATAGCATGAAAACGTTCCTCACACTGAAGTTTCTTGTACTCCTCAGCCATTCTGTGGGAACTGTTCTGGATCTTAGTGACAAATGCTAAGATCATCAGCCTCCAGGCAGAAGTCTTCATCCATCTGCTGCCTGAGAGTAAATAGTACACACCGGTACCATTTAAAATGAAAAACTCTTGCTTGAAGAAAATAAAAACTAACATTTTATCACCTCTTTCACTTTACCCTTCCTAGTACTTAGAGTAGGCAAAGAGAATGACTGGGGGGTGGAGATAAGGGAGGAGCTATATAGACAGCTCTACTGTGGTGCTCTTTGCCACTTCCTGTTAGCAGGAGGATAATATCCCACAAGTAAAGGATGAATCTGTGGACTCGTCGTACCTTATAGAAGAAATTTAGCTTAACTCCCAGTGCCTGTACTTAAGCTTTCAACACAACCCTCCATACATAGAGAGCATAATGTCCCAACACAAAGAGCCCCATATTTCTGAGCCTTAGGTGTTAATTTGATTAAAGTGCCTACTCTCCTCTGAGTCTTTGATATTCCCAGAATAAAAAGTCAGCACTTACCTTAATGCTGTCCGACAGCAGGACAGTCCAGCAGGTTTAAGAGGTCCTATCCCTCCTATAGCCCTGTGGAAAATGATAGAGCCTGAGTAAAGTTTGCTTAGGCCATCAGGATAAGGGCAGCAGAAATGTATGGGAGGCGCAATGAGAATTATGTACCACCAGTTCCCATTGCTCTAAAGCCACCAAAAGCTCTACTGAAGAGACTGATATGGACTACGGCTACACCCTAGAACAAAGCAGCACAATCTTGCACTACTTTAAAAATAATAAACTCTTGATTGAAGAATCTATACTAACACCTCACTTTACCTCTTCCTATCACTAACGTAGGCAAAGAAAATGACTGGGGTGGGAGGGAAGGGAGGAGCTATTTAACATCTCTGCTGTGGTGCTCTTTGCCTCCTCCTGCTGAGCAGGAGGTGAATATCCCATAAGTAATCAAGGTGATCCGTGGACTTGTGTCTTTAAAACGAAAGAAGCTATATTCCCATATGTGCGTGTGGTATATACAAACAGTTGAGTAAACCCCCAGCTATGCCACTGAAGGGGTTTGTACAGCTCCCATCTATCCTATGAATCTTACTCAGCAGTTTAAAGGGACATTAAGCACTTTGAGATGGTAATATAAAATAATAAATCAAATATATAAAAAAAACCTCTGCAATATACTTTTATTTATTCTGTACCCTTTTCTTATAATTCCATCCTGATAGAAATAGAAGTGCAGAACATTGTTCTATTCCACACAGCCATTGGCTGCACACTCTAGTGACCTATTTATAAACATCACTAATTGGCCACAACAGAGAAGGTAACCTAAGTTACAACTTGGCAGCTCCCATTTTATAGATACTAAAACTTAATTATTTTGTCACTATTTAAACAGCTAATGAAACTTTAATACATACATCTATATGTTATTCTCTAATCTTTTCTTTGAATGACACACCTGTGACATAACCATCTCACCCACCCAGCTGACCGTGTGACACACCTGTGACATAACCATCTCACCCACCCAGCTGACTGTGTGACACACCTGTGACTTAACCATCTCACCCACCCAGCTGACTGTGTGACACCTGTGACATAACCATCTCACCCACCCAGCTGACCGTGTGACACACCTGTGACATAACCATCTCACCCACCCAGCTGACCGTGTGACACACCTGTGACATAACCATCTCCCCCATCCAGCTGACCGTGTGACACACCTGTGACATAACCATCTCACCCATCCAGCTGACAGTGAGTGTAACACACCTGTGACATAACCATCTCACCCACCCAGCTGACTGTGTGACACACCTGTGACATAATCACACACAGCTGTGACACACCTGTGACATAACCATTTCACCCACCCAGATGACTGTGTGACACACCTGTGACATAACCATCTCACTCACCCAGCTGACTGTGTGACACACCTGTGACATAACCATCTCACCCACCCAGCTGACTGTGTGACACACCTGTGACATAACCATCTCACCCACCCAGCTGACCATGTGACACACCTGTGATATAACCATCTCACCCACCCAGATGACTGACACACCTGTGATATAACCATCTCACCCACCCAGATGACTGTGACACACCTGTGATATAACCATCTCACCCACCCAGATGACTGTGACACACCTGTGATATAACCATCTCACCCACCCAGATGACTGACACACCTGTGATATAACCATCTCACCCACCCAGATGACTGTGACACACCTGTGACATAACCATCTCACCCACCCAGCTGACCGTGTGACACACCTGTGACATAACCATCTCACCCACCCAGCTGACCGTGTGACACACCTGTGACATAACCATCTCACCCACCCAGCTGACCGTGTGACACACCTGTGACATAACCATCTCACCCACCCAGCTAACCGTGTGACACACCTGTGACATAACCATCTCACCCACCCAGATGACTGTGTGACACACCTGTGACATAACCATCTCACCCACCCAGCTGACTGTGACACACCTGTGATATAACCATCTCACCCACCCAGCTGACCGTGTGACACACCTGTGACATAACCATCTCACCCATCCAGCTGACAGTGTGACACACCTGTGACATAATCACACACAGCTGTGACACACCTGTGACATAACCATGTCACCCACCCAGATGACTGTGACACACCTGTGATATAACCATCTCACTCACCCAGCTGACCGTGTGACACACCTGTGACATAACCATCTCACCCACCCAGCTGACCGTGTGACACACCTGTGACATAACCATCTCACCCACCCAGCTGACCGTGTGACACACCTGTGACATAACCATCTCACCCACCCAGCTAACTGTGTGACACACCTGTGACATAACCATCTCACCCACCCAGATGACTGTGTGACACACCTGTGACATAACCATCTCACCCACCCAGCTGACTGTGACACACCTGTGATATAACCATCTCACCCACCCAGCTGACCGTGTGACACACCTGTGACATAACCATCTCACCCATCCAGCTGAGCGTGTGACACACCTGTGACATAACCATCTCACCCATCCAGCTGACAGTGTGACACACCTGTGACATAATCACACACCTGTGACATAACCATTTCACCCAGCCAGATGACTGTGACACACCTGTGATATAACCATCTCACTCACCCAGCTGACTGTGTGACACACCTGTGACATAACCATCTCACCCACCCAGCTGACTGTGTGACACACCTGTGACATAACCATCTCACCCACCCAGCTGACCGTGTGACACACCTGTGATATAACCATCTCACCCACCCAGATGACTGTGACACACCTGTGATATAACCATCTCACCCACCCAGATGACTGTGACACACCTGTGATATAACCATCTCACCCACCCAGATGACTGTGACACACCTGTGATATAACCATCTCACCCACCCAGATGACTGTGACACACCTGTGATATAACCATCTCACCCACCCAGCTGACTGTGACACACCTGTGATATAACCATCTCACCCACCCAGATGACTGTGACACACCTGTGACATAACCATCTCACCCACCCAGATGACTGTGACACACCTGTGATATAACCATCTCACCCACCCAGATGACTGTGACACACCTGTGATATAACCATCTCACCCACCCAGATGACTGACACACCTGTGATATAACCATCTCACCCACCCAGATGACTGACACACCTGTGATATAACCATCTCACCCACCCAGATGACTGACACACCTGTGATATAACCATCTCACCCACCCAGCTGACCGTTACACTTGTGACAATCACACACAGCTGTGACATAACCATCTCACCCACCCAGATGACTGTGACACACCTGTGATATAACCATCTCACCCACCCAGATGACTGTGACACACCTGTGATATAACCATCTCACCCACCCAGATGACTGTGACACACCTGTGATATAACCATCTCACCCACCCAGCTGACTGTGACACACCTGTGATATAACCATCTCACCCACCCAGATGACTGACACACCTGTGATATAACCATCTCACCCACCCAGCTGACCGTTACACTTGTGACAATCACACACAGCTGTGACACACCTGTGACAGAACTATCCCTCACACAGCTGACCACAAAGCATTTAACAAATGAACAAATGAGTCAGAACCACAGGATACAGATCTTTCACATTACACTGTACAGTTTATATTATCTCCTTGATGTGAGAATTTGAGACGCAGGAAGTGATACTGTTTCTCCCTTCGCGTGCCAGACAAAGCACTTATTACAAGCGGAAAAAACCTCACCTCCTCCTACAGTGCTACACATAGAAAGTCCGATAACTAATACAAAACCGGATTATATAGGTAAACCCAACACTAAGCGTTTATGCTTTGTTGCCCTATAACATTTATCGGTGGTGTTTTAGAGTAACTGTGGTATTGACGTAACTTGTAATTAAACGCAACACCACAACGGATCAACAGGTGACAACGTCAGGCTACAGCAGAGCTACAACTCACACTACCTAACTCTGAATAGGTAGAAGCCAAAGTGACGTAGACAGGAAGCTTCTCAGTATAAACAGAGGGTGCAATACACAGTAATCAGCAGTTCACAAGACTTCAGAGTGTGAGAAAACAAGTTGATGACAGGTACTTCAGTCAAGAAATAAAAGCAAATCTATATTTAAAGCTTGTATCCCTAAATGGATTGCAATACAATGCTAAAATGTGCCCAGGTATAGGCAGCATCCCTCTCACAGGCACTACAATGTACATATGTTTGGTATAAAAAGGTATAAACCTGTCTTTCCTATCACAAAGCAACAATGCAACAATAGGAAGCACGCTTTGTCCTGATACGCAGCTTATAGTGCCGTTTAAACCTAAATGTTCTTCTGTTGATTCAACAATATGGCTGGAGACAAGACGGTTATGAAAGTTTACAATTTTAAGTATTAAAATGCCAGCAGGAGAGAAACGAGAGTATGCTTTCTCACTCCAGGGAATACAATGGAAAATTATTCTGGGGTGGGGAGCAAGTCATTGGTAACGGCTGATAAGAAAATAGTAACACCACATAAAATCACAGCAAGAGATAAAATGCCCTCCCAGGCCGACCACATGTGACCAGATCACTATATGAGAGCCAGAACCATTATACACAGCAAATGAGCCACAACACTAGCGAAAACACAGTACCTGGCGCACAGTGAACACAGCTGATAATGTACTCACCTGCTAATAGGAAGGTGATGAGACAGGTTTCCTTTGGCATGTAAAGCTTAAGTCTGGACCCGCTGAACACGTATTCTACTATGGCTTCCGAGCGACCGGCTCTTTGTAGAAAGGGCAAGAATTGTTTTGCCTTCTGTGTGTCCTGAAAAGAAAGGCAGAATAAAATCAGTTTTACAGAGCCACAAAGTGAGCACCTAAGTAACCCATAGAGATTGTACCCCCTTCCCGTTCATCTGAAGAATGGACAGGAAATAGCTAAACTGCCTGAGACAGAGCTTTCCTGCAGAATCCAGTGGCTAAAGCAAACGTTAGACATGGCCAAGTGTCCTGTGTGATGCTATACAGCGGCCTTTAATTACTGAGAGCTGCCAGAATATACAAATACACATTAACAAACCAATCAGCCTTAGGGTAATGTTACGTTCAGCCACAAAGTGTTGTTTAAAGGGACATGAACCCCAACACTTCTGCCAGGATTCAGATAGCACATCCCACTTCTTTCTAATTTACTTCTATTATCAATGTTTCTTTCTTCTCTTGGTATCTTGTTGAAAAGCAGGAATGTATGCTTAGGAGCCGGTGTTCTTTCAGAAGAGCAAACTTCTCAGACTAGCGAACGAAAGTGACGTTGCGTCAGCTGTCTGATAAATACATAGCACGCGTGTGCTGAGCGTCACAGTGTCATCGCTCTCCTTATAAGCCAGAGCTCGCAAAAAGCCATTGACTGTATCCTGAGAGTTGTCTTATAATGGGGAGCAATGACTGTATCCTGAGAGTTGTGTCTTATAATGAGGAGCAATGACTGTACCCTGAGAGTTGTGTCTTATAATGGGGAGCAATGACTGTACCCTGAGAGTTGTGTCTTATAATGGGGAGCAATGACTGTATCCTGAGAGTTGTGTCTTATAATGAGGAGCAATGACTGTACCCTGAGAGTTGTGTCTTATAATGGGGAGCAATGACTGTACCCTGAGAGTTGTGTCCTATAATGGGGAGCAATGACTGTACCCTGAGAGTTGTGTCTTATAATGGGGAGCAATGACTGTACCCTGAGAGTTGTGTCTTATAATGGGGAGCAATGACTGTATCCTGAGAGTTGTGTCTTATAATGAGGAGCAATGACTGTATCCTGAGAGTTGTGTCTTATAATGGGGAGCAATGACTGTACCCTGAGAGTTGTGTCTTATAATGGGGAGCAATGACTGTACCCTGAGAGTTGTGTCCTATAATGGGGAGCAATGCCTGTATCCTGAGAGTTGTGTCTTATAATGGGGAGCAATGACTGTACCCTGAGAGTTGTCTTATAATGGGGAGCAATGACTGTACCCTGAGAGTTGTGTCTTATAATGAGGAGCAATGACTGTATCCTGAGAGTTGTGTCTTATAATGGGGAGCAATGACTGTACCCTGAGAGTTGTGTCTTATAATGGGGAGCAACGACTGTATCCTGAGAGTTGTGTCTTATAATGGGGAGCAATGACTGTATCCTAAGAGTTGTCTTATAATGAGGAGCAACGACTGTATCCTGAGAGTTGTGTCTTATAATGGGGAGCAATGACTGTATCCTAAGAGTTGTGTCTTATAATGAGGAGCAATGACTGTATCCTGAGAGTTGTGTCTTATAATGGGGAGCAATGACTGTACCCTGAGAGTTGTGTCTTATAATGGGGAGCAATGACTGTATCCTGAGAGTTGTGTCCTATAATGGGGAGCAATGACTGTACCCTGAGAGTTGTGTCCTATAATGGGGAGCAATGCCTGTATCCTGAGAGTTGTGTCTTATAATGGGGAGTAATGCCTGTATCCTGAGAGTTGTGTCTTATAATGGGGAGCAATGACTGTACCCTGAGAGTTGTCTTATAATGGGGAGCAATGACTGTACCCTGAGAGTTGTGTCTTATAATGAGGAGCAATGACTGTACCCTGAGAGTTGTGTCTTATGAGGAGCAATGACTGTATCCTGAGAGTTGTGTCTTATAATGGGGAGCAATGACTGTATCCTAAGAGTTGTCTTATAATGAGGAGCAACGACTGTATCCTGAGAGTTGTGTCTTATAATGGGGAGCAATGACTGTATCCTAAGAGTTGTCTTATAATGAGGAGCAATGACTGTACCCTGAGAGTTGTGTCTTATAATGGGGAGCAATGACTGTATCCTGATAGTTGTGTCCTATAATGGGGAGCAATGACTGTACCCTGAGAGTTGTGTCTTATAATGGGGAGCAATGACTGTACCCTGAGAGTTGTGTCTTATAATGGGGAGCAATGACTGTATCCTGAGAGTTGTGTCTTATAATGGGGAGCAATGACTGTATCCTGAGAGTTGTGTCCTATAATGGGGAGCAATGACTGTACCCTGAGAGTTGTGTCTTATAATGGGGAGCAATGACTGTACCCTGAGAGTTGTGTCCTATAATGGGGAGCAATGACTGTACCCTGAGAGTTGTGTCTTATAATGGGGAGCAATGACTGTATCCTGAGAGTTGTGTCCTATAATGGGGAGCAATGACTGTACCCTGAGAGTTGTGTCCTATAATGGGGAGCAATGACTGTACCCTGAGAGTTGTGTCTTATAATGAGGAGCAATGCCTGTACCCTGAGAGTTGTGTCTTATAATGGGGAACAATGACTGTATCCTAAGAGTTGTCTTATAATGAGGAGCAATGCCTGTATCCTGAGAGTTGTGTCCTATAATGGGGAGCAATGACTGTATCCTGAGAGTTGTCTTATAATGGGGAGCAATGCCTGTATCCTGAGAGTTGTGTCTTATAATGGGGAGCAATGACTGTATCCTGAGAGTTGTCTTATAATGGGGAGCAATGACTGTATCCTGAGAGTTGTCTTATAATGGGGAGCAATGACTGTATCCTGAGAGTTGTCTTATAATGGGGTGCAATGACTGTATCCTGAGAGTTGTGTCTTATAATGGGGAGCAATGACTGTATCCTGAGAGTTGTCTTATAATGGGGAGCAATGCCTGTATCCTGAGAGTTGTCTTATAATGGGGTGCAATGACTGTACCCTGAGAGTTGTGTCTTATAATGGGGAGCAATGACTGTATCCTGAGAGTTGTGTCTTATAATGGGGAGCAATGACTGTATCCTGAGAGTTGTCTTATAATGAGGAGCAATGACTGTACCCTGAGAGTTGTGTCTTATAATGGGGAGCAATGACTGTACCCTGAGAGTTGTATCTTATAATGGGGAGCAATGACTGTACCCTGAGAGTTGTGTCTTATAATGGGGAGCAACGACTGT